>NC_090595.1:3767500-3844477 GCF_017918235.1 Porcisia hertigi
CTGCCACTAAAACTAGCGAAAACAAATAAAACGGGCGCACGCTATTGCCACTTTTATACTAGCTGATGATACGGAGACGGTGTTGGCGGCGTGTTCGGGTGTACGATTCCTGAAAGGGAGCGGGCCGTTTGGGAGCACCCGTGAAGGTTCACTACCTAAAAAGGAGGAAGCGGGAAAAAAAAAAGATGCGCTCCGTGGAGGAGAGATCACAGGGAAAATAAATTATTTTATCTTCTCAGTCCTTTGCGCTTCCGTGGGGGAGTACAGGGGATAAAAATCGGAAACGACGTGTGAGAGATGTACAGAGGACGAACACGGAGAAAGGTGTAATAGGGGGAAAACAAAGAAAAAAAATGAAACAGTGACGCAAGCAGCGCTCGCGTCGAAGCCTTTTGTTTGTTCTTACTCTTCAAAAAAAAAACCGTAAACAGGCTTTTGGACTTCGAGGAATGACCAAAGCAAGAAACGTCGGGAGGGACCGAAGTGAGAAGAGGAAGGAGGGCAGGGAGGTAAAAAAAAAAGCAAAAACGTAACAAAACGCACACACACACACACACACAAAAAAAAAAACTGCTCCCTTCGGGGAGCGGAAATAAAAAGACGAATCAAATGAGGGGGAAAAAAGGGAAGCTTGAAAAGATTCAAAAAAAAAAAACAAAAATGAAGACGCAAGACGACGACTCAAACAAGCGGAAAAACAACGACGGAAATGATAGCAACAGTGAAGCAAAAGCACCAACAAACGCAAAGACAAGGACAAAGCGGAATGCAAAGGAAAAGAAAAATGGGGGAGATGGAGAGATGAGGAAACGAATCAGAGATGACAGAGAAAAAAAAAGAGAGGGAAAGAGAGGGGGTGAAAAAAAAAAGGGCTGGAGAAGACCAACCAAATGAAGGCGAAAACGATCAGAGGTGAACACAAAGGGGGAACAAAAACTGAAGAAAAGGGAAGTTTTAAAAAATGGGCTCAGAACAACAAAAATCGCACGCACGCAAGCACCAGTGGGAAAGAAAGAGCAAAACACAGTGAGCGAAGAAAGGAAAACAAAGCAAAAAGGACAAAAAATATATATATTAGCCCCTGAAAGCAAGAGGGAGCCGTAAAGAAAATGTCGTGTTCAGGGGGAGGCCGAAAAAAAAAAGGAGAAAGCCAGTCGCTGATGTAACACGGATGACACACGCGAGAGCGGCGATAATTTTTTTTTTTGTCAAGCAAGTGTGAAAACACAGGGGGAAAACACGGCTAGCCAAAAATAAGGGGCGAGTGAAGGTTGAAAGACACACAAGCAAAGAAGACCAATGCAGACAACGGAGGAAGCCCCGTTATAGTTGAAAACAGAACAGAAGGCTGTCCAGCCAGCGCTGGTGTGATGAGGTCGAAAAAGATTTTTTTTCACGTCAATCGAAGCAGAGAGTTGGCACCAGGAGGTCAGTGTGTCTGTGCATGCGCTTGGGGGAGGGGGGGGGGGTCAGATGCCTGCCTCAAGGTTCAACTCAGTAGTTGAGTGTGTTGATGATATATGTTCGTTTCTTTTTGTCTGCCGTTCAGTCTTATGCTTCTCCCTCTTTTTTTCCTTCCATGGACGTACTCCAGTGTTTCAGCAGTAATGCGTGCACCCAGAAAAGGGCGTGGGTGGAAGGAGCGGGTGGGTGGATGCACAAGAAAGTGAAAACCAGAGAACGATAGAGAAAGAAATAGACGAATAAAAAAGTTACCTAAAAGAAAAGCAGGCAAGGTTTGAAAAGCAGGTTTCCTGTCGGTGTTGGCGCCGTCGATCTTGAAAAAAAAAAGAATTGCGCTTTCGTGGGTGTCAATGGGATTTACCCGCGGACGGAAATAGACGGCAATGTGGGTCACAAGGGGGCAAACCGTAGGAGTTGAGGGGGGTGTGGGGGGTAAAGGACAGACACGACGCGACACGGTAGAACGCAAGACACACACACACACACAGCAGTGGTTTTCCACTTCGAAGCCCCCCAAAAAAATAATCACAGAGATCGCAGTTGAATAGGGGCAGAACGCGAGAGGAAAGGAAAGGAAAGGAAAAGAAAATAGCAACTTTTTTCCCGGAGGAGAAATCAAATGTACAGAGGGAAAATCTTTGAAGCGCCTGCGCGAAGAAGTGGGGATTTTTTACTGCGTAAGTGCAAATGCGCTTGAGACAAAGATACAGTGCCGCGTGTAGTGTAGGTCACAGGTGTGTGTGTGTGTGTGTGTGCGAGGGACGCAATAATAAAGGAAGCTGTACAGAAGGCCAGGGTGTGTAGAGTCGTCGTGCGCAATCGGACAATGTCCAAGCGAATGTTCAGTATACCAAAATAAAAACAAAGTGCAAAACAAATAGGCCCATGGGGAAACGGAGACGAGCAGAAAGAGTGAGGCTTCATGGGATAGAGAGGCATCAGAGGTGCAGGGGAACGCCTTATCTTCATAGGCATTAAAGCCATGGGAACGAAGAGCGGACCCAACGCTTTCTTAAGCGCACCCTCACCTTCGCCAGGTGCCATATGGCGACAGATCCCGAAAAGAGCAATGGAGAAAGAGAGAGCCCAAAGAAAGAAGCCCTACCCGGAGGCGCGCCATGAAGTTGCTTGTCAGAGAGCATCACACCGATTAAGAACCACGTGCCACGAAGAACCAAGAACTGGGGAGCGGGGATACACTACATCCGCCTACAAGTTACTGGCCGCCATCGGCGCCGGCCCAGTTCAGGGAAAAACCGATGGGAAAAAGTGACAGTCGGCAGACGCATCATCTGATGTATGTCTAGCAGCCGAGGGAAAATATTTTTCTTTGCAATGTGCACGTACATGTTCGGTCTCAAACACACCAACTGACGCATTCACCTTTCACATAAAGGTGACACTATGCACACCAATGCATCCGCCGCCGTCCACAACGCCTTCACTACAACCAGCAATGCAGCGGGTGCACAAAAGTGTCACCGGTGAAAACGGGTGTGGACCATCATACACCATCCGACGTCCGAGTGCCCTCTACATAGGATGCGTCCAGGCGACTAGTCACCTGCGCGACCTGCCGCGCAAAGCCACGTACCGTCAGCAGCAAATCAACGCGGCATATCTCACACGTTTCGAGGATACTGAAGAGCAGAGAAGCGGCCGTGCCAGAAAAAAAAAAGAAGCATGAACTCCACGTTATGCAGCAGAAACACCTAACTCCCCCGCGTCGATTACCTCGCCGTCATTCCTTTATACCCACACCCACTCCTCCTTCCGCAGCACAGCGAGGGCACCCACACTCGAAGAGGTAGTGCTCCCAGAGTTGCTGTTGACGCACCGAGAAGGGCAGTTCCGTGTCAATGTAGCTGATAGTGAGCTCCTCACCCGTCTTGATATCCCGTAGCGCCATGACAGATAGGGTTTCATCGTTTGCACACGAGTATTTGACGCAGAGGTTTGGATCACAGGAATGGTTGAAAAGGCACCCGACCGTGTAGATGCCCTGACCCCGCGAGCTCCACCAAAGGTCACTCACATCCCTCGCGCTCCCGGTCTTGAAAACCTCCTTTTCGTACGCCCTCATAGATTGCTCGCCACCTGCCAGACAGCTAACAAGTTCCCGATGCATCTCGTACGGGGAAGGCGGCGACCGCTCCTGGCCATTGAGCAACACCGCACCCATGATTTCCGACCACCGCCGCGCATGCATGAAGGCACGCTCCTCGGGGTCCATGTCAAACACACTGTGAAGAAGATCGAGGCTGGTCTCACAGAAGGCATCCTTATCCCGTGTCCCTGGTGAATACGCTGCCCTCACCGCAGGAATCGACATCGGGTCGTGCTTGCTGGACACGAAGGCCGCTGCGTGCGCGGCAACTGCGGCACTGCTCGACCCCTCAGTGGGAATGTCATCCATTAACAGGTAAGTGAAGAAGAAAGAGGTGATAGGCGACCGGATAAGCTGCGCGTACGGCGCGAAGGCGCCCTCCAGCGAGGCTCCGTGGAGACGATGAGCACACAGTGTCTGCGCGACGATGCGCAAACCCAACATTGCGGTATCACTGTAGTCTACGCCACCCTGCACCCAGTCATAGTCCATGAACTTGGCGAGGGCCGTGCGCTGGGACGCCTGCATACGCCCGATGCAGCACACCCAATGAAACTGGTTCATGGCGGACTCACGACACCGAGCGGAGCAAAAAGACTCCCGGCAGCCCTGCGCATTCCACAGACAGGGCACTGGCACCAGGGGCATATGCAGCTCTGCGAAGGGTAACCCTAATGCTGCTTTTTTGCGTCGAGCATTGCGTGCCACCTGCGTGCGCGGCGTCTCTAGCGACCGCAAACAAAAGATACAGACCTGAATGCCATCTTTGAAATCGCCCATGTTTTGTGAGCAACAAAGCGCTCTCTCTTCGTGAACCGTACTGTCCGCCGCAAAGCCACGCGTGGCATACAACCCTTTGCCTTTGACATTATCTGTGATGATTTCCATACCGGTGCCAGCCAGGGCGAAAGTGTAGTAGTCTTGCTTGTAGGTCCAGAACGGCACCCTTTGCACGTCAAGATGCGCCATTTTTTTTTCCACTTCACTCGACGGATCCCCCAGCAGACAAAAAGGGGGGAGAGGAAAGAGGGGACGTGCCCGTGCAACTGCAAGACTGCGTCTGCTTTGGTATCCCCCCTTCCAACCACCCTTTGGGGCGCAGCAATCCACAAGACAAGTCCACTGGAGAGAAGAAAGGAGGGACAAGAAACGGACAAGGTGTAACAGGAAGAGCGGCGCTGCTGTCGCTCCACGACACGACAGGAAACTGCGAATTCGAAGGAAAACGCCAAAGGGCTGAACGTACTGATGATCACAGGTGCAACACGCCAGGGTACACGCTTGCCAACATCCATGCCCCTTTTACTCTGCCTGCATGCCTGTAAAGGTAGGAAGGCAGGGGAGTCGCTTAACAAGCGCGCGGGGGGAGAAGTAAGGCATAAGGCTGCCAAGTACTCGACAAAGTGAAGAGATGGAAGAGACAGAGCATGAGGCGGCTACAAGCACACGGTGATGAACCACCGAAGCACCCCACTCATGTGGCGCCCCCTTCTAGACGCGAGTATGGATGTACAACTTATTTTTTCTTGCGCATTTGTGTACATGAGTTTGGTTTTGGCCGTGTGCGATTCAACGCCCTTGGGGGAGGAGGGGGGGACAACACACACACACACACACACAGCACCAAAAATACGCACAAGCAGGTGGGGGTTTTAAAAGCTGTCTTGTCACTCGCATACCTTCTGTTGTACCTCCGGGTTGAATAGAGCTGAAAAATCGAAGTCGGTGACGATAAATTGACGGTGATCGCGCAGAAGGTACGAATCGGCACACATTTCATGTAAGCGGCTTCGGATTCGGGCAAAGCTTATGAGCTCCTCCTCGTTCCTGAAGTTGTAGTGGGCGGTGTATCCGCTCCTCTCATCCTCTCCCTCGCTGTATGCCTCGGCGTCAAGGCCACCACATGCGGGACCCTTTGTGCAGCCACCCAAACCACCTGATTCGCCGCCCGTGAGGGCTTGCACATCGCCTGCGGCGAAGTCGGGGTCCATGAGGTGGTCCCATGGTACCGAAGACGTGAAGAGCAGCTTCACGTTGTTTTGGTAGATCTCATCAACGAGCACGACAAACTGGTGCGATGCATTAACACTCAAGTTGCTCATCTGTGGCACGTTTGTAACAATGAGGGTGTGAAAGTGCCGAGTGATCAGTTGAATATCGGCGGAGGAGAAACCCTCCCGCGCGCCGCAGATGTCTGAAAAGTCAAACATGGCACATCCACGACATCGCACCGGAACCGCCACGCTGCGACCGTGGTGCCATAGGATGTCCTCCTTGACCCATGCGGGGTCAACACCACGAGCCCTGAAAGCGTACTCCACACGCCGCAGCAGTCGCTCCACGTTTGCCCTCGTGTTCGGGTGCAAATACAGGAGCTGGTGGTGCCGCTCGGCGGCCGACTTCACCCGGTAGTCTCGAATGCCGGTGCAGTGCACAACACGGCAGTGCTGCCGCAGCACAGGAAGGAATGCGCTGAAGGAGGCAGAGACGTGACAGAGATCCTCTGGTGGCCGGTTACTCGTTGTGATGAGGAAGAGACCCTTACGGAGAGCCTCCGTAAAAAATGAGGCGAGCAACGCGGCGTGAGCCACATCAAACGTTTGAAATTCGTCGAAGCAGAGGATAGGTGTCTCGTTCAGTACTTCTTGCACAACCACGTTCATGGGACAGACCGCATGTAGGCCCGATTTTTCCTCTGGTGATATTGCGGACTGGCGCCGCTGCGTTAGCGCTATCTCGGCGAGAAAAAGACGATTCTGCAGCTCAGTCATGAAGGAGTGAAGGTGGGAGCGACGCTTCTTGTATGGGGTAGTGCAGAGGTCAAAGAGATCCAATATCATTGTCTTCCCGATTCCCACGTCCCCCCAAAGGTAGAGCCCACGCTTCTCCTCCACACCAAGGTTTTCAGCCTCCAAGAGACCCAGTGTACGGGTAAGTGGGTCGAGAAACGGCCACCTCGCATACCCGGCTAGGGTTGCCTGCATAGAAGCTCGGAGTGAGCGCCACGATCGTGTCGAGCGACCGCCTTCACCGCCCCCTGAGAGGCTTTGCCGGCTGTATGGTGTAACCTTGCCGGCCGTCTCGTCCGCGTGGCTCTGGTGGATGCAGCGGAGAAGAGGGGTGCAGGCGTCTGACATGTAGAGCTGACGAGCGTCGGCGGTAATGACACCCTTGCGCGTCAGCTGCTCATAGGCCTCGACAACGGTGCGCTTTGTGGACAGGTGGCTTGCCCAGATATTCAACTGGCACCCGGATCCGCGCAGCATGTGCCTCCAAAATGGGGAAAAAACGTGGCAGGATACTGTTTAAAAGAGACGGAAAAAAAAAGAGAGATGAATACAGAGAAAGAGGGGCTTTGCGCTCATGTGTGCGTGCGTGTAAACTCCTCTTTTTTTTTTTAGCAGTTCCCCTCGAAGTCAGCGGAGCGATGATATGTGAGAAGAGAATGCTGGAATGGAGACAACGACTGCGCGGTCGTCGAGCTCTGCGAACCGAACCCCCGCATACGCACACCAATCTCAGCAGCCCTTTTGGGGGAGGGGAGGGGGCGTAGAGGGACCAGGCACGTTGCTGCACAAGTGAACAATGTGAATCGTATCGGCTAGGAGGAAAGGATGGCAACGTGTCCAAGAGCGCATATAGAAGGGAAAAAAGCGCAGCGAAAAGGGGGGAGGAAGCGAAAGCAGAATGAAGTGAGCAAAATGAAGAAAACAAAATGGTGGTGTGCGAGGGGGAGAGGAACTTCTCCCTCCAGGAGCTGGAAGACACGTACACGGGTGTTTCCAGGAACATCAGCGCGTGTGTGACCCAGCGGTGAATGTTAAACGTGACCCCCCCCCTCTTTCGAAGAGGGCGCTTCTTCGTAATGTTTTCCCCTTCCAAATCGTCCCTCGGCAAGTCGAGATTTTGAGAGAGACACACACACGCACACACACTCCTCAGAGCTGAGGCAGGCGAACCTCTCTCCAACGTCACCTCTATCGAGCCTCCTCTGGGAGAAACGGCAGAGAGGGCAAGAGGTAGCTTAAGCATCGATCCCTTCCCACCTTCTCCACCCGGTTGTCATCAACTGAGCGCCAGCGTGGAGGAGCGAAGCTCCTCGAGCGTCGCCGCCACCGCTTCATCGACCGTGCTGTGCTGCAAGGAGGTCATCACCGCTTCCTTAGCGCTCTCCAAAATCGACGGCACCTCTGCCTCTGACTTGAGGCGGCATACAACACCAGCGACAGCCTTTCCAGGAATATCGATGTGACAGCGAAAGCGCTGGTGGACTAGCAGTGTGCACAGTAAGGAAAGCAGTTTTCCGTTGATGACGGCATCTTCCCTCGACACAGACGCTGCCTTCACCTCCTGTGCTACAAGCTCTTTAATCTTGGCATACGCATCCCGCTCTGTCTTCTTGTTCGGGGGGTGGAATGATGCAACAGCAATGACACCGGAGCCGCTCATCTCGCGCAGGACATCGACGAACGCCCCAATCGATTTGCCCTTGAGGGCGTCCACCAGGGGCATGAGGCTGTTGCGCCGATTTTCCGAGAAGGGCAGCAGTGCCCTCACCAGATGCGCTGGCTGACTCACCTGCTCTAGAGCCGCTGCCACCCTCTCGCTGCACTCCGGGGTATCTAGGCTCTCATTGCGGATGACCTGCTTTGCCACCTCGTATGCCTCCGTGGACATCACGTGACGTGCAATGGCCGCAGACGTCGACTCATCCAACTGAGCTAGAGCCCATTCCAACCCCTTGGCGGTGATCCACAGATGAATCCATCGCGAGGCAAGATCCTCCTGCAAGGCGCCTCTCGATCGCTTCAGCTCGTGCGTCGCATCCTCAGCAGTAGACAGCGCCAGCTCCTGCTGCAACGTTTCCACCAGCTCTCTCCATTCATCCACCAGTTCCTGCAGAGCCTCACCATACCGGTCACGCGGCAGCTTCAGTACGGACGCTAACGTGTCGGCTGCCAGTGTGCTCGCGGGCGCTTTAGATTTTTGAGCGTTTGACCAGGCGGATCGAAGAGCTGACGTGAACTTCTCTTTGGCTGCCGCTGAAACCAAGACGGTGTTGGCAATGAGCGCGGCGCTCTCCAGCCCGGGGTACAGCTCGCGTAGTCGAGACTCTAGTAGCGGCCAATCCCTCTCCACCTCCACGAACAGTGGAAACTGATCCACAACGTCAACCGCGAGCACCTCGCCCTCCACGAAAGCCTGCAGGGCGGGCAGATTGGTCAGATAGCGATCCGACACAAACCCGTTCGTGAGTGGGTATCCACACAAGGGATGCTCGGCATCGGCTCGCAGCGTCTTTTGCACGGCAGTCTCCCTGGAAACAGGAGACGCCTTCATCCCTTGCCCTTTCTTTCGACCTCTCCGCTGGTTAGCCGGCACTGGGACGGTCGAGGATGCCGCGACGCCTGAAGCCTGCTCTGCGGCTGCTGCGTCACGTGGGTTGTAGCGCTCGACCAGATAATGGCGAGGGTTCATAATTTTCCGCTGCCGCAGGAGAGCGTATTCGATATAGCCGTTTGACGTGTACAAGTTTTCCACCTCTGCCACGCGCTTGGCCTCATACACAAGTGGGATGTAGGTGTTGTATTCATCAAAACTGCCAGGGAGCTCGCCGCGTACTTCATCCACGACAGAGTTTAAAAGTGGCACGAAAAGCTTGTTGCGCCTGTAGAAGGCATCCAGTCGGACTGGTTCCTCCGCGGCCAGCAGCCCGGAACGCAGCACCATGCGCTGTACCTTTACAAACTGCGTCGTGTAGAGTGACCCATCTTTCATGACACAGTCGATGCGGCCACTATCCATTGCCCTGCTGAGCACGTTCTTTGCAAACAGAGAGCTCAGCTGATTCATGGAGGCGAATTGCGAGATGGTGAGCGAACCATGCTCCTTCAGAAAGTCCCTTGCAGCCAACACTATCGAGTCGAGATAACCATCTGTCATCACCTCACCGCCCTCGAGGGTGAGAGTGGGATTCTCCTCCAGCACGCTAGGCAAAACACGCTCCACGTGAAATGTGTGTACGCTGAGTTGTCCTGGAAGGTCAACCACGTTCACCCGCCCACCGTTGGCTAGCACCTCATCCACGATCTCGCGCTTCAGTTCATCCCAGGTGAGATACTCCTTGGCGTCTGTAGTGAACAGAAGATCAACGAGCTTCTGCTGAACGAGCGCGTTAACGATCTCGACAGCGTTTCGCTCTGTGATTTGAGTCGATACCTGCTCCTTCTGTAGACACTGGAAGCGCTTGATCAACTCACTCAGTTCAACGTCGTCCATTTGTGACTGGATAACGAAGAAAGAAGTCAGTCGAGAATTGAGTACTGTAGCACACTGCGGGAAGCCAAATAAGGACAAGAAAATGAAAATAGAAAGTGGAGGGTGAATGACACACACACACACACACACACGGGGTGTGGAATTGGAGAAGGAAAGTGGGAACCCGCCACACATGCACGAATCCACACAATGGACAACACTGACGACTGTCAGGAGTGAATTGAGACGGATGTGGACGTAGAAGGCGACAATAATCGACTAAATCGAAAAGCGATGGGACCCACAAAACTAAACGGCACCAAATTGCCCAACGAAGACTCATGATGAGGAGACACGTTTGTAGCATGAGAGGCGTCGACCGCCCTTGCATTCGGTGATGGGCATGACGAAGAATTTTACTCTCTCGGCCATAGAAATGCATGAGGATTGCTTAGTGCTTCGGCCTCCGATCCATATCACTGAGGCCTGTAACACAGTGCTATTGACTCTTGCACCCAGCCTGCGTTGACGAGGGAGTTCTTCATCGACATGATAGTGCTTATACGACATGAAGACACCCAGGCACTTGAGAAGGAAGGTGACACGTGAGCAGACAGCACGCACGTACATATCCACACAAATACACACACACACACACACACACTGGAGACACACCCTGGTACAGACAGCGGCCAACTCTGTAGATACAACGATGGCTTTTCTAGCTCAACCTCCGATACACGGACTCGCTGCCAGCACATGAGTACCCCTGGCGTAGACCTCGCCGTTGCTTTCGTCCTCGAACGAGAAATCGGTGAAGACCACAGACCCCCTCTGGTGCAAAAGGCGCGTCACGCAAATGCACTTTTTGTCCTCAAACACGGCGGACAGGAAACTGATTTGAAAGCTAACCGATTCCACATGCGTCTGTGGCAGATGCGCGCGGACGTGAATCTTCGTGAAAGCGTCCGCCAGCGTGGACAGAGCACCTCCATGGACAGACTTGAAGCCGTTATGGCAGCCACGCTTTGCTTCCCACGGGAACACGAGCGTTCCCCCCGGCCGCACCTGGATACGTTCTGGAGAAAAGAAAACTGTGCTGAGCATAGCGGCGCTGTAGTTTTTTGGATGGCTCATGACCTGGTGCGCAGAGTCACAGGCCTGCTTGACCGTGACAAAGCGGAGCAGAAATCGAGTACAGTGCATTGTCAAGGAAATCCCCCCCCCCGATTCTCCCCTGAGTAGAAAGAAAAACACAAGGAGCGACTATGTTGATGGCTGTGTGTGTGTGTGGTGGTGGGGGGGGGGGGGTAGGCGAAGGGACTCTCGTTTGAACGTAGAAAAGTCTTGCTGAGGGACGAAAAGTGCTCACACCGAAAAGCATATTTAAAATGAAAAAAAAAAGATAGCGCACATGTAAGTGGTTGAAGAATATCGAGCGGCCTGCATGCTGTGCATTGCCTCATTTCCTTTGGTTCGTGAACTTCGCAAGACACGCAGAAGAGTCCTTCGCTAAAGTGCACAGCGCGCATACGGCTCAGAGGAATGAGAAAGACTACAAAACTGTGAAGAAAAAAAAGAGCAGCAAACGCATAATGCATTCAGACCAACTGTCTGCTGCGGTGTCTCTACACAGTTGTTGTCTGCTCACCAGCCAATGCAGTTGTCATTTCACGCATGTTCCGTTCTGTGGCGAAGCCACAAGCGCCAACGCCGCACCAACACGCAGACAAACAGCCGCCGCTACATTCTGAACCCAGTGTTGGTCTTTAACAAAGACTGTACAAGCGAACATACCATGGAGAAAGTTATACCCATCCACCTATCATGGGCGCTCTCTCTCTTCTATGCACCGAACTTACGCGCACGTTGTACCCTCGCGCAGGAAAGTCATTACGGATGCGGTTGCCGTGCTTTCGCTACGACGGCGCCTCTCCCTCATTGTCATCAGTGAAGCAGAACTCCAGATCCTGCACAATGTCCTCGGAAGTATGCGCCAACGTCTGCGGATCTGACAAGCTCACCAGTGACGTCGCTTTGTGGAAAGATCGCACACGCTCACCAGCCAGGATGCGACCAGCCGTGCTGACGGCTGTGTACTCACTCCGCGGGAGGCAGTCAAGGTTTAGCAATAACATCGATGTCAGTGGGTCGCCGCAAACATCGTTGTGAAGCCGAAGCGCCCGCCACGGCACGGTCTCGCCGCACTTTCGGCATTTGGATCCCTGACTCAGCGCCGTCGTTGCATTTGAGACAGGTGCTGAAGGTGGCCTTAAGTGTTGCCCAAGCTCCTCGTAAGACGAGAACCCCCAGTAGGTCGCCCCGTAAAGGACAAAGATCTCCTCAGAAGGGGAAATGTCCCGGATAGCAACGATGAACACACGACCAGAGTGGGAGTCGTACTCCATCAACTGCGCATTCGCCCTCAGAGGGCCATGGTCATTGATGAACGTAGCGAGTGAAAGGTGTTCACCGGTGGCAGTGACACCGTCGATAAACGTGCCGCTGGAACGCACTCGTACAACGTACACCCCCTTCGCCGCGCCGCCAGCTGCGGAGGTAAGAGTACGACCACGGTACTCGCAAAGGACGCAGCCTTGTGGCACGCGACGTGTCGAACGCAGGAAAAGGCCAAGGCCTGCCTGGGCGCCAATGGAAGACGGTTTCACCTCGAAAAAGCGATGCTCGGCGCCAGCAGGTATGTATCGCACCTCTGAGCGCCCGTCTATTTGCATGAGTGTCATTCCCAGACGCTGGTACTCACGGCTGATCAACAGGTTGACACGGCATGCGAAGCGCATGTTCCGAGTGGTGTATGCGTCCTTGTCAACGTGTATCAGCTTCCCCTCCTTGACCATGCGCTGGCACGCCACGTCCAGTATTTCCTCATGGATGGCATTGTCCAGTAGAAGAGAGATGCTCCGAAGGGTGAGCGGCACACCCAGGCGGACGCACATGTCCCCAATTACACGCGATAGTGCCTCATAGAGCATACATCAACGACAAATACATGCTATTCAGTGATCCTACCCACGCGTCGCACAGCAAAGAGCTGGAAGCAAGAAATAAAGCGCGGCCAAAATTAAGAGAGGCAGCGAGGGAAAAGAGCGAGGAGTGGATCGCGCGTACAGAGACGGGAGGGGGGGAGGGTTTACGTGCGGCAGCCGAGACACACTCCTCCTGCCACGACGTGCTTATGACCCCATGGGTACGCGTGGATAAATGATCATGACATGAAGACGGCGGCGGACAACAGTTACACCACCACCACCACCTCGTGCTACCGCCTCGTTTTTCCTTGTTTGTTTTTTTTTTTGGATGCCGTGCCTTTGGAGTGGGAGACCCTGGGCATCACTCCACAATTTGCGATACATAAATGGGCACTAGCGCACTCGAAGTTACTCCGTCACGCCTCTTGGCTGAGCGAATATCTTCGTATGTAGAGGCGTGTCAGGCCACACCTGTGGGATTTCGTAGCATGTGTCGCACGAGGAGCGCAGTCTCCAAAAAAGATATCTGCGAAGAAGTTGCACACACCCGAAAAGCAAAAAAAAAAAGACAGGTGCAGACAAAGGCGTACATATACACACATGTATTGCCTTGGACGAAAAAAAAAACGCGTGGGTGTAGAAGAGAATGCACATTAAAAATGGGAAGGGGGGTAAGGGAGCGCACGCGCGGCCACCATCCCTCCCCGTAGTCTCAATACACCGCCGCGTAGAGTCGGTGTGCATAAACCCACAGGATATGAGCTGTTCTTTTCTCTCCCTCGCTCACTGCGTCGCCGGCTTTTCAGGGAACGACAAAAGCCATGCGCGTGCCAAGGACTGAGAACGCAAGCCCCACGAGGAGGAGCACCCACGAGAGGAGCGCATCGATCCAACCGGTCAGGTATGTTCCAGATCCACGCATCTGCATCGCAAAGAGCGCTGGAAATGTCATGGAGAGCGTGGCGCTGAAGAGGGCTCCGAGAATCGACACTACCCTCGCCACGTCTGGCAGGAAAATTGCCAATACGCAGCACACCGCAGAAATAGCCACGCCAAGCTTGGTACGCATCTTCTTGGGGATCTTTGTGGCGCTCCCTCCGGAAAGGAACATGAAGGCGGCGAGGCGGCAAGGGAATACAGAAAAAACAAACGACACCGCTGCGCTGAAGCAGCACATGAGCTGACACAGCATCATGAGCATGTCCGTCCCTGCATCGTAGCCGGACAGGATGTTACCGCTTGTCAAGTGCGGAAACGTGATACTCCCCACTATACCAAGCGAAATGTAGAGGGCGGATATTACGCAAAGCGCCAGCGAGGTGGACACGAGGATTTTGTGGCCAGTGCGGTCGCTTAGATCTTTGATAATACCCATCACGTTCGACTGCACCTCATAAGAGAAAACAAAGATCGGTGCGGAAAACATGTAAGGGAGAAAGAGCGCCAGACGATCCTTGGAGAATTTTGGTGGTGCGCCCGCCGAGGGCTCGGCTGGCTGCGCACTGCCGTTGACCCTTTGCGGTACAAAAAGGCGATATGCAATGCTGGCAATAATGAAGATGGTGAAGAGGTTGCTTACAAGTCCCTTCGTGCGCAGCGACGCCAGGCGCGAGTTGAAGGTGAGTGGGGTAACGATGACCATAGAGGCGATGAGGGTGATGGAACCGCCGGTGTCACTGCGCATCCACGGAGGCAAGAAACTTGCACGCCCCACCAGGATCGGAGTTACGCTGTCCTTGATGAAGTTCAAGTACACGACAGCGCAACCAAAGTTATAAAAGAAGAGAGTTAGGCGCACCACCCAACGTCCCCTGGCGCCAAGGAAGAAGCCGGCCACCGTCTCGTAATCGTCCGAGTCAGCGGAGAGAGAGGCAAGTGCCAAAATGCGAACAGAGAGGAACGTCACTATGATGCAAAAAAAGATGCAGCCCATCGAAAATGCCCACCCGCCCACCACAAAGGCGAGGGGAAGAGAGAACATCGTTGGCGTACACGCCGATGTAACGAGACCGAGGGCGCCTGAGAGCACGCCGTCGCCGGGGCAGCAGCCTTCTAGCATCGACCCCTGTATCTCATCTAGACTGCTAAACGTGCGGTTGTCACAAAAAGTGCTGCCGTTGTTGGCTTCACGCCAGTCGTACCCTTCAACGGTATTTACTGAAATGCTGCCATGGTGCAGGGCCCCCTTCGCACTTTTGACGAGAGACGTTTTTTCGTTAGACTCGCTGGACATGGTTCAACTCCCCTTCTACCTGCAGTACTCCCCACGTCAGCGATTAGCAGCGGGGCACCGTCGGTTCAGAAGGCCCCCCGGTACGCGTCTCCATGGAAGGACACGCGTCTGAGCCGACACTCTGTGAGCGAGGACGAAACTAATCAGATCTGAATAACAAGAAAGCCGATAGGAAGTCACGAGTATAACATCAACGAGGCGGGTGCCCCGTTCAGCACTTGTTCACCCTCTCCCCAAACCGCCTGTCCTTGATTAAAACAGCCCAATAAACAGGGCAGAAAAAAAGGGCGCAAGTGAGCTAGACGATGCTGCCCCACGAGCCACAACCGTTGCGATAGAGGAGCGAGGAAGCCACGGTCGGTGCGTGGCAAAAATACTGTGGCGCTTTCTTTGCAGTTGTGACGAGAAAAGCACCAGCATAAGCCAAAAGCTGAAACGTGTAACCGGCAACGGCCAACACCAGCCCTGACTTTGAAGAAGAAAGAGAGAGATGGAGACAGAGAGTGACGCGAACGTGCAGATTTGTAATCGGTACGATAGAACACACAGGAAAAATGGGAGGTGGGAGAGGGGAAGAGGGAGGAGGGAGGAGGGGAATGGGAGATGGGAGATGGAGACGGAAAAGAATGAGCCCCTCCTCGCCGACGGCGGCACAGCATCACCACGCCCACAAAAGTTTGTTTTTCGCATAGAAAAAAAAGATAGAATTGCGGTGCGGTGCGGTGGGGGAGAGTAAACGGTTGAGTAGGGTTGCGAAGAGGCTGTGTGGACTTGCTCCCCTTGCACACATCCTTTTCTCTACACGATGTGAGGCTGTTTCTCCCTTGTTGTGTGGAACTTCCCACAACAGCGTATGGTTCCGAAATCCGCTACTCTCGAATAAGCCTTTAGTGCTCCAGATACGGTCAAGATAGATCGAGTACAGCGGTGATAGCTTCCATTGGTGTTTATTTTGCAGCAATGGGCGGGGAGAGAAAGAAGGTGTCTGTGTTGCGGAGCTGGGCTCAAGTTAAGTTGTGGATAAAAGCACTCTCCATTAGCGCACAGCCGTCCTCCAATCTCAAGGAATGGGCCCCAGCAAACGATCGTTGCTAGTCGAAGACAGGCTTTCCATCGCGCAGATCGGCCTTGATTTGTGTGAACTGCTCAAAGTTGACCCGATTGCTCTCGCCGTACTTCTCGATCAACTTCTTTGCTCTGATGTTGGTCTGGTGCAGGCCGAGCTCGTGCAGCACTTTCTCAAACTCCGGCAGTTCCACGAAGCCGCTGTTGTTGATGTCCCACTTCTGAAACATAGCGTAGTCGGACTTCTCGTTCGTGTCGTTGTCCAGAAAAAGCAGCGGCAGCATCCCGAGTAGGAGTCCTAGCATTATCCCAAAGGTACCTCCGAGGTGGCCCGCCAGGAACACGCGGCGGTCTTTCATTTGTGCTTCTGTAAGCACTGGTGTGTTGAAGTTCAGCTTCTGTACCGCCTTGTCAATCAACCAATGCACCTGCATGCCCAGCATCCCCGAGCAAACATTTCCCATCGCTGCCGACGCCAACACAGAGCAGTTAAGATAGAATCCGAGTGAACCATCAATTATGTCACCGGCTAAAATCATCGTGGCGTTGTCGAGGAAGCCAAACCCGACGAAGGGAAGTCCAGCCTCCAGGGCGATCGTGCATAAAGCCACAAGCGGCACTGCTTTGGATACAGACGCGGTGGAGGACGCGGGGCTCACGGCCGCAGAGATACTGCCCTCGGGGTTGGTTATCTGCTTTGCCTCCGTCGCGCGCTTCTTCTGCTCCTCTTGTCTGCGTTTGAGTGCGCTCTCGAACCAGTGGTCGAAATCCTTTGGCGAGATCTGGCGGTCTTTGTCTGCGTCCGCCCTCTCCACTTCCTGTGCAGCGCTTTCTTTGCCAAACCACTCCATCGCACCGCCCGTCACGATAAGCCGGCGACGACTTTGTGGGTCGAGACTTGCGACAACCTCCATGAGAATGCGAGGATCGTTCTCGATAAGCTGGGCAATGCGCTGTAGCTCGTCCGTTGTGAGGGGGGGTGAACGAGAGACAGAAGCAGCTGTGGCCGTCGCTGAAGACTCGACAGCAGCCGAAGACAACCCATCACGAAATACCCTGGATGTGCTCAGCCAGCGCCGTGATATAACCAATGGCGACGCAGCGCGCAACGCCATCAGCCACCTCATACCTTCTCACGGTGTTCGCTTCTGTGTGCCCGTTTGTGGGGAAACGTCGAAATGAGTTTGGTACTTGACACCTTACAGCACCCCCGCACGTGAAGCGACTGCAGAACAACTTCTGCTCGCACCCGCTTGTACGGACTGAGCACACGAGAGGGCGGTGGGTGAGAGTGTCTACAGGGGGGGGGGGGCAAATATATACTCTCTACAGGAGGCTTCCTCCCATGTGGATTATCCTTCAGAGGTTCATGAGACGGTGCGTCTCTGCTAGCCTGTGTGTGTACGTGTGGATTTTAGCACAGACGCGGGTCTTTCTTCAGCTGAGCCGCAGCCCCAGCAGCGCCTCGACAAAAACAAAACGGCACCTGACGAGGAACCCCTGTTGAACTCGAAGGAACACCGTCCCGGAGAGGGTGGAATTAACCGTCTACTTACAGCTGGCGCTGCAAAATAATCAAGAGGAAACAAAAAAGGGGGAGAGGTGCGCCTGAGTCAGCAGCAAACGCATTGTGGAAGCCACATCAGATCACAGGGGGAAAAAGAGTGATCTGGTGTTTCTTGAACAGTTTGCATGGCACATGATTGGTAGACGTGTATCATTCATCTCGTACTGCTGCCGCCTCCTCCGGAGGAAGGGGGAAGAAGAGCGAGTAAGACCCCTGCAAAGAACCGATGATCACTGAAGGATGTGATCAACACATCTGCTCCATTGCTGATACTCGCATGGGGGGGGGGGGAGGAGGCGAAGACATCAGATGAAAAGGGTCGCACTTACGAAACACACAACGCCGATGACACCGGCGATTCTGATCAAACTCGCCCTGCTGTCATACTCTCTCGCTGCCTGGCACATTGCGAATGCCGTCTTTGTGGATTTTACCCGCTCAGTGAATTATACAAGGTGAATGTGAACAAGGGGGAGGGGAGGGGAAGGGGAAGGGGGGGGGGGGCGAGGGAAGCACATGCGACCAAGAACTGCGCGTGGTGTTCATGAGTAAGCATTACGTTCATGATCGTGAGCCTGTATCCTGTAGGTGAACAATCTACACGAGGCTCGGCACGTTCACAGCGATCGGGTGGCCGTACACAGCGACACCGCACTCAAGGCATGCGGTTAGCTGCTTCACAGTATCGCTGCTTCCGTCAAGCTCATATAGCTCGACAAGCTCATCGGTGAAGACGTCAGAGAAATACTTCATATAATCGTCACGCACTTTCTGGACCGCCGGCACGACGTCGCCTGTATTTAGACGCGCAGACCCCTGCCGCTCGGTCATGGTGGGAGTTAGAGGCGAGATATTTTTCTCTGGGGGCATATGTGCGTTTCCCCCTTTTCTGGACGAGCCGTGGGAGATATGCAGTGCTAGAAGAGACAGAGGGAATAAAAGAGCGCAGGAAGAATGAAAAAAAAAACAGCTGAAACAGCCGTCACGAAGTCCAGGTCGATACGTATACAAAAGGGAGGAGGGGGGGAGGGGAGAAAGACACATGCGTGGAGACGAGTTAGAAGGGCAAGGAAAGACTACAATGCTATACGGGCAGGTTACTCTGGGACGTAACGTATGGCATACCAAAAGATAGTAACGCACCGTATCTTTTTCTAAGCCCGCACCAAAGCGCAGTCGCTTCTCATTAGTAGGGAGACCCCCCCTCCTTGAAGGGTATATGTTCGACTGAGCGGTTGAATGGAAAACCAGCCAGTTTTGTGATTTTTCAAAGCACAGGCAGCACGCAGGAG
Source organism: Porcisia hertigi (assembly GCF_017918235.1). Classification (NCBI taxonomy): domain Eukaryota; phylum Euglenozoa; class Kinetoplastea; order Trypanosomatida; family Trypanosomatidae; genus Porcisia; species Porcisia hertigi. The sequence goes on from NC_090595.1 coordinate 3,786,477, forward strand.
CACGCGCCCAGTGACAATTGTCCCTGCGACAAAGCAACAGAAATGAAGCAGGACGTTTCCCATCGCCCAAGAAGAATGAGCGAGCTTTTCATCCTCCATATTATTCTTACTCGCCCGACGACTTGGCTTGCTTATGTGCGGCACAACTCCACTACACCTCGCACAGAAAGAGCCGTGCTCAACTGAAACTGAGCGAAGTTGTGGTACTTTCGCTGGCTTCGGTTAACAGCTCGACACGACTCGCGCCGTTCTGCCTCCAGTGAATCATTCTCCGCCTGCCAAAGATCGAACGCGGAGGTCATGCCCCCAGCATAAGCGGCAGGGACTCCCACTGCGGTGCCAACTGTTATGTGGAGGCGGGTGGCAGTGTGCCTGGTGCTATCCATACCCTGCCCCTGCACTTCCAGGCCACCGGCCAAAGTGACGCCAAAAGACAAGGCGTGGCGGTCCAAAAGCAGAGATTCAACGTGCACTGTCACTTCCTGGCCGAGGTGCATGCCGGTTTGAGAGAGATACTCCAGCGTTGCTTCGTCGACACTTGACGTTCCATCTGTTGCCTTGATGTGCAGGAGCGTTACGTGCGGCCTTGCCGGCTCGACCACAAACCGCTCTTGTAGTGCCTTTTCCACCTCAGTTGACCCACTAGCACCACGCCCGTGCAGTAGCCAACCACGCAGCCACTTCAAATGTCCTCTGGTTACGTGACCAGTGACGGGAGAAAATGAAAGTGATGACGAACCTCGAAGTGCTGACACGACTCGCTGCAAGAGACAACGACCAAGAGACACGAAAGACACTGCTTCCTGGCGCGGCTGGTCAAGCGTCGAATAAACCAGCTGTGCAGCAGCGCCGCGAAGCGCCTCTGTCGAGCAGTCCAGTCGTAACTGCAGAGAGGCTGTCCTAGTTACTTTTGGCATCCGCATCTTCGAAAATATGGCAGAAAGGTCTACAGAATTACTCTCCGGCAAGCCTAGCAAGTCGCGCAGGAGATGTGCATCGTTCAAATGCTTCTCGCTCCGTAGTGCTGGGATTGTCAAGATTCGGCAGCGACCGGTGCTGCTCGAGAGAGGTGCTCCTTGCACTAGGTGGGCTCGCAAACTAGCTACCGCTTCCTCTGTGCAGCACTTGTTCGTGTCCACGCGCCATGCAGCCTCCTTCAAAGAAGGTGGCTGGAATTTTTTTCGAACGGCATAGAGCGCCTGCTGAGCCTCTGCAGCGCTGTGGAGCACTTCGTGACCCTCGCGGGCAGCGGCACGCTGCGCCATCACACTGAGGTCAGAACACTCAACGTACGCAACTTCGTACCGGTGTAACATCCTCGGAAGGTATTGCCGCCATACCTGCCGACTTGCCTGCGTTGCATGACACGCGTCCAAAAGAAGAACACCACTCTGGTTTGCCTCGGAAGAGAAACATGACACCTCCCGCACCTGACGGCACAGCGTCTGGTGAACTAGCGCACGCAGCCGTCGCTGTCTGTGCTTGCTACTCGCGTCCGTGATGCCGTGGTCGGCCGCCACGGTGCGGTTCACAGTGTCACGACTTAGATGCACGACAAAGCTGAAGGGGGACAAGCCCTCCTGCAACGCGAGCGCGCGGGTGAGCGCCATCGCCAGCGTCGATTTGCCAGCCCCAGGCAACCCGCAGAGGACCACCACGGTGAGAGGGCATCGACTACGGGGACAGGCGAGGAGCGCCGTGGTGCGCTGAAGGCGAGCAAGCGCCTCGCCAACTGACTCGCTGGCGTCTCGGTGTCGCACCCGCTGCTGAGCCAATAAGCCTGACTCGAACGCGCTGTTCAATGCATGCACCCCTGCTTCCTCCACGCGGCATCGAACCTCTGCCGCGCTCCGCGGCTGAAGCCATCCCATCAGAGCTTGATGGTAGAGATAACTCTGTGGTCGTGAATCTCCGCATACAAGAGAGCGGAAGGCGCGCAAGACAACGTACTTCGGCGTCTTGAGCTTCAGCCGCAAAGGGAAGCGCCATTGGGGCACGGAAGCCGCGGTCGGCTCTGCCACCTCGATTAGCAACACGAACCCTTCTGCAAGCTGTGGACAGGAACTGAAGGGTGGGTACGCTGCATTCCAGGAAGCTGTTGCAGCGAACAAGGAGCAAAGAGCCGCATCGTTCGGCACTGCCACGCCTGGGGCACAGACCAGACCCCACCGATCCGCCATTGCTGGCAATTCCGAAAAACAGAGACTCTCCTCCCGCAGCTGTGTGCGCCTCTGTACCGCGATGAGAACCATTTTCTCGTCAAACTGTTCGTCTTCAAGGACTGGATGGTGGAAATCCTGCGCGCGTCGAATGCACTCACAAGACGCGCACGCTCCCCATTCGAATAAGTCTGCTGCCAGTCGAGCTCGATGCGCCTCATCCACTTTCTCCAGCAGCTCGCGCGCTGCGTCGACGTGAGGGCCGGCAAGAACGTGTTTACTCATGATCTCCAGGCCTACTCCATCGAGTGAGAAGAGCGTGATAATGAATCCTGCCATCTTTCGCACGGCCCACACACGGTACGCGTCTGTCCACAGTGAGGAATCCCTCAGCCAGTCGCCACCGACCTCGTCAAGGTCGAAAAACTTGTTGACGCCGCGACACACAATGCTGCCATCAACGCGGTCGATTAGAAGTGAACGTGCACCACAGGGTAGTCCATTGACATCCCCCTGTGAGGCATTCTTGACGCTTACGGAGGCGACACCATGTCCGTCAGAAAGTGTCACACTCGTCAAAGACACTCGACCACGTGCAACGTACTCGTCGAGTACTGCAGTGTCAACCTTGATGGCATGGAGGGTATTTTGCTCCCTTTGAAACCAGCACTCACGCTTCAGCACTTCCATGGTGCAGGACAAAACTGCGCGCGCTTTGTCTGTGTGTGGGGGGTGTTGGTGCCCTCCCAGAAGGGCACTCGGCTACAAGTAGACAACAAGAGGAGGAAAAGCAAGTGCTGTGCTGGAAAAGAAAGCAAAGAGCATGTCGGGGCTCTGAAGTGCACTGAGCAACAAAATGGCTTCGAGACTCAAAAGTTGGCGGGAGCATGATGGAGAGGGTGCAACCAGACACTCATCCGCGCACGCTTCGTCGGAACCGAAGATGGAGAAAATTAGTGATAGGGCCAGTGAGTAGAGTGGCTCACCACGCTGTTGTGTCTTCGGCGGAGCTTCTTTTTTTTTTTCGGTTGATGGGAGTGTGGATTCCCTTTTGTTCAACGCAACATCTATCAAGGAGAAAAAAAAAAGAGCATCGCACAGTAGTATGTGCTTTAGAAGAAATGAGCAGAGACCATGCGTGGCATGCGCGCCGTGCCAATTCAGGCGACGCGAAAAGAACGCTGTGCCTAGTCCCACACAGACCTCACCAACAGTGCCCCAAAGCAGTTGGGTGGAAAAGGGGGTAGAGGGTTCGTTTACATCTTCTCGACTGAAAAGCGCCACCCCTCACCACCTGTTGCGCCATACAAAACTAAAACACTTCTGCCTACGCAAACGTCCCCATCGCCGCAGCAGCGAAACCACCTACACCTCGCAGAGGCGATTGGCCCTCCCCATCGATCGTCATGACGTGCTCACTTGTGAAAGAAGGACCCCTGACCGGCAGGACTTCCTTCCTCGGGGCTGCAGCCCCCAATCTTGAGGCACAGTTGGGCCGTCGCGCATGATCACGGGGTTGACACACAGCCTGTACGAGCTGCATCGATTCGGCCGACAAGATATCCTTTAGGCGGGGTGTCGCTCTATCTTGGGCCCCGATCGTCAAAAGCAGTACAACACTGTCCAGTTTCCCCGCTGCAGCCGCGAACTGCAGTAGGGTGCCTCGCATCCCCAGCCCAAGCACAAACGTGTCGCCTGCTCTCTTCAAGCCCCATTGGCGCCGTCTGTAGTGCACGTAGCCAGTGCTATCTAGCATACCGTCGAACTTGCGCTTCTCCATCGCGGCGCTGAGCTGCTCTGGAGACCCGAAGTACGCGGTGGTCCAAATATTCGCCTTCGCCACATCTTCGGCCTCGCCAGCCATTTGAGCGGTACCACTCACGACGTCTTTCCGTGCGGCAACGTGGCTTGTCGTCGCTGGAGAGGATGCGACCCGCTGAGCCAGGACCACGCGTCGGGTCTCGATTTTCAAGTATTGCCTCGCCAATTCGAGTTGATCAACGAGAAACTGAAGTCGCTGGCCCTCCAGCGCCTTGTGGGAGCCCTCCGCGCGCCTCACGTTTGCAGTAACGGCGAGTGGCGGGCGCACGAGGTCCAGGGGTGCTCCGCTGTACTTGGCGCCGCCAAAAACAACGTACTCCGGGGGCAGCGTGGCTGGCAGGGCCGAGGCCACCTCCTCCTCCGACCAGCGCAGAGGCGCAATGGGTGATAGAAGATGCGGCTCCGAGGCGTCAGCCAGAGGAAACTTCAGTGGTGGCGAACATAAAGACGAGCCCTTCAGCAACACAGGATATATCCACGTGGTGTAATCTGGCACGTGCGGGTAAGCCGCCTGCTCCTCTTCAGACGAGACGACATCAACTGGCACCACCGCATTCGCCGGCTCCTCTGACGCACGGAGTTGAGGGACGTCTGGCGGCGGCAATGCAGGGGACGATGAAGAAAGAGGCACCGACGTCTCAGGCAACCGTGCTGGTGCACTAGGGACAAACACGGGCACTGCCGGCAGTGATGATGCAGCTACGCCCTCGGCCCCCCCTCCCGGTGGTACAAAAGTCACCTTCCTGGTATCATCGGGATGGACCAGCCCCACCGGCGCAGGTACAGAAGCCATTAGAATCGAAGGGGGCGGCGACGCTGCTACGGAGGAGCCAGGCGACGGAGTCAGGTACGGCGCAACGTTAGAAGCCGGCAGTGGTAGTGCCGACTGCGTTGACTGAGGCACAGGCAGCTGAGGCTTTCCAAACACCGTCGCGGGAGAAACAGGAAGGAGTGGTACGGGCGGGGCTAGGGCGGCTTGCGCTGAAAGATGGGAAGTGGAAAGACTGACACGAGCCACGGGCGAAGACGAAGCAGAAGCACCACCGGAAAGCGAGGCTGACAGCGGTGCAGCGTACTGTGCAGCTGTAGTGCTCGGAATACAGGGGGCATTGCGCACAAGGGTCGGCTCAAACGAAGAGTGTGCCGGCATTAGAACTGAGGGACTCTCGACAGCAACGGGGAAAGCCATAGGCGCGCATGGAGAGGCCAGGCTCACAGGCGCCACCGCGGGGGAAGAAGCGGCAAGGGGGACCGGTATTGCAGTCGGCGCTCCTCGAGCCGGTAGGACAGGGAATAAAGGCGCCGCTAGAAGCGGGGCGGGCTGTGTTGGCACTGGCACTTGAAGAGCAAGTGGAGTTGGAAGACTCGCGGCGCTGTCGCCAAGAAGCATGTCGGTCCTAGGGAATCCACGTCGAGAAAAAACAGAATGCTACTGCTGAAAAAACCGCCCTAAACGTCACGGAAACGAGAAAATTCGATGAGGGCAAAAGAGCACAGGGCGGGGAGGAGGAGGAAAGACGCGGTTTCAAGACAGCTAAAGCGGGAGGGGGGGGGGGTACAGAGGGGAGAGAATGATAGGGCGCTGCAAAAGTGGCAGGGGCAGAGGGCACTGTAGCAACGCATCTCTGAGAGAGACACTGTCATTATATTGGCGATGGGTCGCTGAGGCTGGAAGGGAAAAATGTAATTTGGTGAGTTGATTCCTGTGTGTTTCTACTGTCACAGGTGAATAGAATTACAAAATGGCTTCCCCCCCCCTCGCCAAGAATTCCATTAGAAAAAAAAAACCGGACGCCTCCCTCCCCCTGCTTTGCCTCTCTTAAAGCGTTTCGCTTATGCAACCCACCCTTTAAGGATAAAGACGCTACACCGCCTCCCTGGCGAACAAGGCGCTAGGACTCCATACGGCTAGTTCATTTTTTTTTCGCCAGGCACCTCTCCAACCCCGTCTGTGCGCACTTTGGGTAGCCACTGCATGTGCAGCAACAATCCCGCTGTACCTCTTACGCTTTCAGACGTTCCTCGTACATGCGCAGTATGTACGCGTACTCCACCGCATCCACCGGTTGCACGCTCAGACGTGATTGTGTAAAGAGAGCCATCTTTTGCAGCTCCGATCGCAACTTCATTTCCTGCAACGTCACAACGGCGTCCCACTTGGCCACAAACCTCACATCTACCATCTGCCAGGGGTTTTTCTCCTTCGTAGCCTTTGGGTCAAAGTAATCCGAAGTCTTGTCCAATGCGGTGAAGTCGTCGTACGCCGACCGCACAACCTCAGCAAGCCCAGCGACTCCTGGCTGCTTTGTATTGCTGTGGTAAAAGAGAACCTTGTCTCCGACTGTCATCGCACGCATGTGATTTCTTGCAGCGTAGTTGCGCACTCCGTCCCACGGGGAGGTGTTCTGCTTCGCCAAGTCATCGATAGAGAACTTGTGGGGTTCCGATTTCATCAACCAGTAGTGAATATCCCCTGAGCGCTGGCGTTTGCGCTTCATTTCAGTGCGGTAAGCGAGAGCGATGAACGACTGCCCCGAAGAGGCAAAGTGCGATCTTTGATAATGACGCAAAGGAGGAGACAAAAGAAATGAGAAATACTGGATCCGCAGTATCGCCCAGGCGAAACTGGAAGGCGGAAACTAGCGACCAACTCAACGCGCCGACAACGAGTAGCCTCGTGCCACATGCAAATTCCTACCGATTCCACAGCGCGGTGAGCTCAGCAGCGTCGCGAATGCCCCCCTCAGGAAGAACTGCTGAGTTTCGACCGCGCGCCCCCTGCAGCCCTGGCGACAAGAAAATACAAGAACGACGCGCAAGAGTGAAATCATGCTGCTCGTTTCCTTTCGGTAACGTGTTTGGTCGTACCCCCGGTGATGCTGTAGGACTAAGAGACACGCAGGGGAAAGAAGGAAAAAAAAGAAACAGCAATACAGCCTGAGGAAGCTAGCAGCAGCGCCACCACCACAGCTTTGCGCCATAAGGTACCAGTCTTCACATCGGTGATAACTCCTCAAAGTCGCCGTCTTCCAACCACTCCCCCGCCTCTTCGAGGCGGATAGGGCTCACCTCCTCCATCATCAGCATCGGCGTTTGTGTATTTTGAGGTACCTGCTCTAACTGCGGTTCAGCGTCTTGGTGGAACTTTACATCTGCATCCTCCTGCATCAACGCAGCATGTGCCCCGGTCATTGTTTGCCGGCGCCGATTCGACACACGCGACACCTTTACGGCCTGCCGCAGCTTTTCTCTTTTCTCTCGGTGTTCAGCGCTGCTCTTGGCATACTCGAGCATGCGCCGCAGTGTTGCGCTTTTTGCGGTACGGAGCTGAATGTTTGTGTTACCTGCCATCGAGCCTATCTCTAGGCCTTCGTAAAGAGCGTAAATGCGAAGAACCTCTCGGCTATCGGCAGAAGACATGCCGGTGCACGCCTTCTTCACCTCCGCTGGCGGAACCGGCGCGGCCCTGAGCTCAGTAACGAATCGATCCTCCATGAGAATCTCCATTGCACGAGCGAGCTTTGAGGCTGGGGCGTGAATTCCTTTGTATAGGTAGCAGTTATTGACTACGGCGCGCATGTCAGTCATGAAGTCCGCAGGGGTCTTGTACTCGTAGCGCTGCAGCTTCCGTCGAATGAGTTCCCAGTACATGGGTTGGGGAACGTGTTGCGCGTAGTCCGGTAAGGAGGCTGGGTTTCTGAGAAACAAATCATCGCTGTCGAGTTCAGAAACGGACTCCATGATCCGGCGACAATCTTCGTAGAAAAGACCATCGAGATAGCGAAAAATGTCGCTTCGCCGCCTCTTCAGACGACTACGTAGCTCGTCCACAAGAATTTGGGTACTTGAGGACATGCTGGTTCCTTTTCTAGACTTCTATGCGCACGTCTTTGCGCATCCGCCTGAGGGCCGGAGAAGAAACAGAGCGCGGCAAAGAGTTCCCTCCGAGACAAGCGCGTGGAAAGTGATGTATGGGGCCGCAAGGGGGTTTGACAAATGGGCGAGGATTTCTATTTTTTTTTTCTTATAGCCAAGAAGGGCGATGTAACTGAGCTTCTGTTACCAGCGTCTGCTTCCGCGTGGAAGCGGAGAAAAACGTTTCGGTGGTGAGGCACAGCTACCAGGGGCGCCAAACACCCATTCACCTGGTTCTTTACTTTTGCCCTGGATATGTGAACGTGTGTGTGTGTGTGTGTGTTTTTGCTGCGCATGAGTTGAGCATCAAGACCCTAAGTAGTCTTTATTACAAGTGTGAGCCTCACCTCGACAGATGAATTAACTAGCGTGAGGCGTATCGCAACTCACCTGCGAGAACACGAGTGCGATAAACAAGAGTCCCAGCAGTTTGATGACAAGAGTCCTCTGCGCCTTACGAGTCTCACTGCACGCACACACCTATCGTGGGTTGATCGCCTCTCCCTTTTCCTTCACTCCCACCCACTCTCCTATTCTCTACAAGAGAAAAACCACAACAACAAAACCCAATGCATGATTGCCATGCATTCGCGATTAAAATGAATCTGTTAACTCCCCTAGTAGAGAAGCAGGAACACAGAAAGCGACGGCAACGTAGATAAGCAGCAGCACTAGAAGAGAGAGAATGTAGTCTCGAGATCTCCATAGCAACGAACGCATCGGAAAGGATTGATATGGGCTTCCAGGCAACGGTAGCGCACCACCGTGGCCGGCTTGCCAGTGGTTGGGATAAAGAAACATGCTGGCATACCACACATCACTGTCGACCGCCCTACTGCTCGGACCATTCGCATCGTCCGTATTCGCGTACTCCAACAAAGTCCTCCCAATCCTCAACAAACATCGAACTAGTCGACAGCTCTTAACTGGGTGCATTACGCACCCCTCCCCTTTAAATGGCACAAGAGAGTGACGCTGTGAATTCGCTGCCCGCACTCCGTGCTCAGAGAAAAATGATAACGGCGCTGGCGAGGGTATCCAGCCCTCCACGCCAATTCCACAGCGGGGACAACGATCATCAGAAACCATGCAGGCGACACCAAGGTATAAGAGAACAGTGAAGAGATGAAAGTCGGTGGAGAATCAATAACACATGATGCAGAAATAAATAGAACAGAGAGAACTCGGGTATAACATTGAAGCCATTCTTTTTTCAAGGACTACAGTGAATGAGTGCCGCGTTAGCAGAGGCAAAGCACTGCACGCCTCAAAGGATAAAGTGGAATCAAGGCATATAACGTGGAAAAAGAATGTATTTTCCTGAATGATGTCCTCGGTGGAGGCAGACGAACAATCGATACACCTACCACAGACTCAGCGATTTAAGCGGCGGTCGCGCTTTTTCCTCGTGTGTTTTAAGTAGTCTCTTCAGCCGACCGAAACCAGCTCCAGCCATTCTGATCTGCGCAGAGAACACATTCAAAACCTGAAAAAAAAAAACTACGACAAAAAAAAAGACAAGGTGCAAGCCACACATTACCACATAATCACCTAAAAGGTGAAGCTCTTGCCCCCTTCCTGACGGCCAGCAAGTGCGACAAACTCACATGTAGTCAAAGCGGTTTATTCAACGAGAGCGCCCACTACCTGGTGACTCGCTAGAAGAATACGCCACCGGTGACAATCATGTTGGCCTTTCGCAGTAACTCTTCCGCCTTTTCCAGAGCCGCCTGTTCATTTGGGGATGCGACACTGCTCGCGGCACGGCGAATCATGGTGCGTGTGGAGTCCATGGCGTTCGTGACGAGCCACTGCGGCACAGAAACGCGCCGGCCCAGGTCGGCCAGACAAACCAGTGTCGTAGCGTATGCGTGAACAAGATAGCCGCGTGTGACACCGGCCTCGCGAAACTCCACGCACTCCGCTCCTGTGTCATCCCTTCCCTCAAGGATGTCCTCATACGTGACAAAGAGCACTCTGGGGTCGACGGCGAGACTCAATAAGAGCTCCACAACCTCGGCTGACCCCGCTGGGGAGCGTAGAAATGCCTGAGCCTCTAGAAACCTCACCATGTGCGACAGTGGAAAGTCGCTGATCCGGTGAAAATACCTGTCTATGAGTCGCTTTGTAATGGCTTCCGCCGTGTCTTTCTCGTTCTGGTATGCCCGGCCGACACATGTGGCGAGCACACCAACATCCGTGACGTTGGAGCAGAGTAACGCGTCCATCTGAACCTCAGCGCCGCCTAGCGCCGGGTACATGCCGCCCACCTCGATGATGTCGCTTGCAGAAGCAACGAAACTAGACAAGAACTCGATGTGCTGCAAGGCGACATCGCGCTCCGTCATAATCTGACCCTCCCACTCCACACGACGATCAAGCGTGGCACTGCCAGAGGAGATGAATTCGGTGACAATGCGATACAGCCGCTGTTGCGCCTCCATCAAACGCAGCTGCTGCTCCACCTGCTGAATCTGATCGGATTGACACCTCCTAGCCCAATCGAGGGCCTCGCGCAAACACCGGAGGCGATATGAAAGGCGGTCGGAGACTGGCGTGTCGGGAAGTGGAGCCAGGGCCATCACAAAACATTGCTGCATCGCGCCTTGGTAGTCGCCTTGCACGTTGGCGAGGTATTGCGCATATTCCTCAGGCAAGACTTCAGCATTGCGCCGCAGATAGCTGCCCAGAAACGGTGACTGTGCCCTCACGAGCGTCTCACGCAACGATTTGGTTGTATTCCTGTCATCGCGAGGGGTGCACATCCACTCGAAGAGGAAGCAGTGCGCGTACTCGTCCGACGGCTCCACCTGCCAAATGGTGCCAGATCGACGTGGGCCGCCGAGGAGTTCGTCCACCACGCTCCGATGCGTCAGCCAAGCAGACTCCAACGTAGACACAACAAGCTCCAGCACCTGGGTCTTGGTCTGATGCACCGCGTAGGCGCTGCCATACCGCGTCTGATCGCCCACCTGGCCGCGGCCCTCCGCAAGAAGAACACTCAGCGCTGCATTGCTCGGGTCCAGCTGCGCCGCCGCGTGTAGCAAGAGCTCCACAACCACATTCTCGCGCCTCATGCTCCGCAGCTGCTCGCAAATACTTTGGAGCGCACCGGATGGCCAGTAGACTGCAGCCTTGGCACCCACCTCGGCGACCCACCTCTGCATCTGGGCCTCGGTGTAGGATTGAAGAGGCTCGCCGCCAGTGAGGGTCTTCATGTCGTTTTGAAGCTGGTAGGCGTGTGAGTGGACACCACCAAAGAAGTACGGGCACAGCTGTTCCAGCTGCGAAAACGAGACTCCCCGGTGCCCAGAGCCGGCGCTGATGCCACGCTGAGAGTTTAGCATCACCTGGCTCAGATAATGACCAAGCCGCTGCGCAATCACAGCATCTTTTATCACTTCAGAAAAAGTGACCGAGGCATCCTCGGTGTAGAGAGGAATGCCAAGCACACGCTGCAGCACCGTCGCCGCTTGCCACGCCTTGTGAGTGAGCCCGTAGCAACTGTACAGAAAGCTTGCCTGGAGCCGTTTCACGTCCTCAGCACGCAATTCCCGACCACGCGGAACACTCACGATAACCTTGTCCGTCTGCCACTCCTGGTGAAAATCAAGTGCGCGCTGATGCTCAGGCAGACCGCCTATAGACAGGCTGTCCAAGTACTGAATGATCTTCTCTAGCACCCGTACAGCAGGGATCACGTTGCTCTGCATAATCTTTCCCATTGGAGTATTCCAGAGCTGACACAGTGCACGAGCAACAAAGACGACGAGCCCTCTGGCGAAAGGGGACATGAGAACCACAACATTCTGAACCTCCGCGTCCGCTGAATTACTCGCTGGCGCAGCCTGCGTTTCAGGCAGCTGTAGATTTCGGAGCAGTTCGCGTGCTCTTCGCAGCACCTCGGCACTCTCCCCACTTAGGAGCTGCTGGCCTAGCTCAGCCACCGATGCCCCATCGTCGTCGCTGCTCGACAGTACAGCGTCCTTTGTGAAAGCTGGTGGGCGCTCTGTCGTTACATTCAAAGCACCAGCAGCAATCTGAAGGAGCATTGCCGCGTAGTCGGGGGCGCTGTACACTGAACTGAAGCGACTGAGCAAGCTCTCACGGCATTCCGCGTCACTTGTCAAGAGAATGAGGTACAGTGTATCGACGGGACGGGCCTGGGCAAAAAGTGATATGCCGTGGCGGTGAATAATGACGTAGGTCGGTCCGGGTGAGCACACCTGTGCAGACAAATCAGTGAGGTTTCGCGGGGCCTGAGTGGGCATCTGCTCAATTGCGTCGACTCGCACAATGCGTGAGGGTGAGCCGCTGAAGGACGTCACAATGTCCCGCACGTTTTGATGTGGTGCCAGCATGATTGAAGGGGAGGTGGCGGCGAGAATTTCATCAGAGACTCGGTCGTCATGTGTGTCGCTGAAAGCCGCCAGGAAAACTGACGCGGAAGCGTAACATACGCTCATTTCGCTTCGTCCTGATAAGTGCGCAGGCGTGTGGGATTGCAGAATGAGCTCAGCACCGAAGGCCGAGTTGAACGTGTTGACGTAGCGGTAGCGGAACTGATCGCCGCTAAGGGCAGTGGCCAAGAGGCGGCATCCCTGTGCATCCGTTTCAATCGCAAACAGCCGCGTCAGTGGCGCTGACTCGCCATGGGGGGCAGGGTGCAGACGCGACAGACGATCGGGGCGGTGGCGCAGAGACAGCATGAAGCGTATGTCGCCATCACGGTGCAGGCGCCACAGACTAATTGTGCTGTGCTCAGATAGCGTAGCCAAGACACCGTCACGCTCGTCCACAACGATATCGATGAGCCCGCCATTCTTGGAGCCCCTCCATGACTTCCAAATATGCGCCACTGTCGATGACACCTGGCCAAGGACGGGGGTGGTAGAGAACCAAAGGCCGTACCTCACCATGCGTATCTTGGGTGTGATGGGGGTGTTCTCACGCATGTAGCGTACTTCATACACGCCTCCGTCCGCGCCGGCACAGAACACGCGGCCTTTGCTCCCAATCACCTTTGTGATTACGGTGTCGGTAGAGCAGCTGTAGCCCAGGTTGACAACCTTCATCTCTGCCATCTCCCCCTCGCCCACAACGCACAGTCCTAGCAAGAACATCATGTTGGTGGTGCCTACAGGGATGACATATGATACGTGTGGCTGAAAAACGTCGCTGAGAGGCCGGAGTGGGGCGCCAACAATGCTGATCAGCTCGGGAATCTCGTCGTAGACACAGAATTCGCGACCGCTACGAAAATCCCATAGAACCAGTCGATTGTCAACAGTGAACCACGCACGGTACAAATCAGAGAATACACCGGTTAGCGAGCTGTAGCGCATTGACCTCCACAACGCCAACAGCGGCGCTGGCCACTCGACCCCACCCACTGCGAAAAAGTCAGGGACAGCGTACGTCGTGTCACGGGTGGTCAAGGCGCACGAGTTCGACCGCACAAAGCCGACGGCGTGAGGGTTTAGACGCCGCTCCGCTGACCCATCATTCAGCACCTCACTCACAGCGTTCTCGACTGTGTGCTTCGCCCCATTTTCCGCCGTGCTCCGTTGTTGGTGCATCGCCACGGTTCACAGACGTGCACGCGCGAAGCAGGCTCTGAACTTCTATGCACACACTGCTGTCGAGCTAAGGAGAGTTTGGTTGCACCGCCCCCCTCCCTGAACTTTGCAGAGCGCACGCGTGTGGAAAAAGACGAGTGTCTACCGGAAAAACAGAATGACACAAGGGGAGAGGAGCACCTAGAAAAGCACCCTCCTTCGACAAGGCCATAGAAACTGAAATCCAGGTCAAACGAAATGTGGGTGATGAAACAAGGTGGAAAAAGATGAAGTGAAGAGAATGTAGGAGCACGCTGTCGCGCCAGTGAAATCAATAATGCCTTTCTCAACCACATTTCCTGTGTGGTACATATGTGGTGGAGCTATCGGACCGAAGAACTTGCAAGCCCCACATGACAACACGTGTGCACCCAAACACGAACCTCATGTTGTGCCACATTTGTCAGAAGCTCGGTTTCCGAGTTGCACGGAAATGGGCAGCTGAGAAGTGCCACCTCCATATGTTTTTTGGCTGACAGTCCGTCAGATTTTCTCTCCGCACGCACGCACGCACGCACACACACACACAGAGAGAGCGAAAACACATGATCACCGCCGTAACGAAGAATCTGCCACGAGCATAGCATCTGCTACAGGGATGAATAGAAATGTACACGGAGAGTGAAGGGGGGAAAACAAACGATGTAAACGAAGGACCCTTGTCCTCGTGAGAGTCGCTATTGCCCCGACTCCCTTTCTGTTCGCTTCACATAGACAAAACCGCTCGGCGGCGCGTAAACCAAGCCCCAGAGGAAGGAGTAGCGCACCGCTACTGCTACACGCCCTCCACGATCGAGATACTGGAAAACGTTGTATGAGCACCCTAGCCGTACAGCATATTTTTTTTTTTTTTGAGGGGGAAGTAAATCGGAAGCTTCCTCAACTAGCCCTCAGAATCAGAGTCCGAATCAGCTAGCAGCGCAGCAAATCGGGAGTAGGCGGCTGGTCGCGCGGTATCCTTCGCAGCTAGACGCACAGTACTCTCTCTCACATTGCCGCCATCTGTCGTGGCGCCTTGGAAAAGAGAGCTTCTGTCGTGTTGTGCTCTACGTTTCCTGTGACCAACAACGGAGGAGTTCGGCGGGAGACACTTTTGTGCGTTACGCGATCCGAGGTTGTGAGAAGCGGGGCTTCTCGGCGGCAGCGTCTCTGTCAACCCATCCCCCTCGTGCGCGCCGGACATTGGTGTTGCCGCGGATGTACTCTCCGCCTGGATGCTCCCGGGCGAAATTTGCAGCGGAACATAAGCTTTAGAGCTCTCAAAAGACGGTGCTGCCGCAGATCGTGCTAGAGGCGACGCACCAGCTTGCGGAATGGTGTTGCCTTTTTTTCCTGTCACCGTAACCTTATTTCCTGCCGTATCGGGGCGACCTTCCGTCTTCGTGTGAAAGGCAGCCGAGTCGGTGCCTGCGCAGTCGACCGAGAGGCCCGCAAACCCATGGAGCTCCTGTAAAACAGGTAGTGCGCCAGGCATCCCCACCCGTGGAGACCCTGACGCAGTGCTGTCATCATCCGCCGCCCGTGTGGAAACTGCCCCGTTCCCTATCACGTCCGCTGTCTGCTGGGCACAAGTATCCGTGGACCCCGAATGGGTGATGCGCGACTTCTGCGTCGACTCCGGCAAGAAGCCGATAGACTTTGAACGCGCCGCTGTGCTAGGGCGTGAGAAACTTGTCTGCAAAAGAGGGACAACATCTGCGACACTCTCGACAGCCGCCGAGCTCCTCATAACGGAGGGAGCACCCACCAAACCACCATTTGACCCTCTCTGTGTCGGCAGAGCGGCCTTCACAGTGCCCACGGTCCTCCCAATCGTGGCATTCGACGGATCACTGGGCTCCACTTCCAACGCTGCACAAGATGAAGCTGACGCCGCTGCAGGTGTGAGCATTTTGGGGAAGCAGTGGTGCTCCCGCAACTCCTTCGGAGCGATCACCGCGATTGGCGGCACAGCGCCGGCACTGAAGGAACACAATGCCTTGCAAACTGTCTGCAGGAGTAGAAGCGAATCGAAATGAACCTCCATAGCACCGCCCACTTCGTCCTCTGCCACTAGTGTGAGCGGGTGCGCATGACGAACGCGGAGTGATCGCAAACTAAACTGCACAAGGGGCTCACGGGAAAAAAAGGACACAGCCGTCAACGCGCAATGATCGATCTCAAGACACGCAAGCTGAAAGTCGCCCTGTTCAGCTTCAATGTTGTGACGCAACTTAATTCCTTGCGAGAAGCGGATTCCATCCGTCAGAGCGAGCTCAGAAGTCGAAATGAACCCAGTGGAAGATGAAACCCCTTGGTCGGCCGGCACCTTATCGGCGCCTTCGCAAGGTGGAAGCTGCGGAACGACGTGGGCCGGCGGCGACGCCGCAAGCAGGCGCTCCAGCTGCTCGACTCGTCGCGCCAGCCGCGTTATTGTTTGTTGTCGGTCAGCTAGCTGAAACTTGGCTGTCGCATCGTAGCCGCGGTGCCTCTGCATGCGGTCAACATTAGCCAAGACAGTTTGGACAGTCACCACAAGGTGGTTCTGCGTTCGCTTGAATTCGTCCCTTCGGCGGCGCCTGAGCTCGTCTATAATGGCATCGTACTCGGCAAGGGTGTGTGAACGAAGATCTAAAAGCCACCCGTAACTCACCGCCAGCGCAGCTTTCTTCCCAAGCGCGTTAGCGACATGCCGCTCATGAGAAACAATAGGCAGGCCATCCACCTCCTCGAGACCGAAGCCGATGGTGAGCAGTGCCATTATTCGATAATACGGGTGACATGCGACAGGGCAACCCTGGAGATTCAGGGACCTGAGAGAGGCTTGCTTGGTAAGCCCGCGAAACGAGCGAATCCTATTGTGCTGTAAGTGCAACTCCGTCAGATACGGGTGTGTTCCAAAGAAGTCAAAGCTGTCGATCCGGTTTCTCTGCAAGTTCACCACGAGGAAGTTCTCATCTCTTTCAGCGAGCCCCTGAAACGACTCCACTCCCTGATCAGCCAAATCCAGTCTGTGGAACTCCATACCAAGGCATCGGCGAGAGGAGGCGGCACACGCAGAAAGAGGGGAAGAAGGCAAAGTTCTTGGCTTTAGTGAACCTGCGGGTCGACGTAGCGTACGACCTCTCAGCAACTTCACTAAATTGAGAAGACATAACTCGTCGATAATAACAGCAGAGAAGAGAAGGGTCCGCGAGAAAAAGAGTTGGTAGCACAAAAAGAAATGTCTGATGGGTTGGAAAGTTGCCGGCGTCTTTCCGCTTCCCTCTTCAGCGGCGCCACGATTGTGGTGATTAGAAGAAAAACGCAGCCGCGCATGTGCGAACCCATCAAAAGCTCTTTGCCATGAGCACCGATATACCTGCCCACAGGGTCGGCGTCAACAATATGGAGTACAGCAACGCCTCCCGAACGGTAAGGGGGAGGCACGCAAGACTGAATCCGAGATGACCAAAAACCTGCGCCTCGACCTCACCTCCTTTTGAGTAAAATGACCAAAGAAGAGCCCTCCCCCTCCCCCTCCCCCCTCCTCCTCACAGACACAGATTCAATACACTGGGGGCCCGTTAGAGTATTCCGTCACTGATACCTGTCCCTGCCAATCCGTTACGCGTCTACAAGGACACTCAAGTGACGACTCCCGTTCATGAGTCAATTCTGTGCGTCTGTAGGGTGCTCTCTGTTTTTTTCCTCTTTACCCTCATTCGTCTTTTACTTACTGGAAGAAACGCGGATAGGCGGAAAGGGGGGCAGACATGCATCACTCGAAAAAAAGCTTCAAACATGAGCTAAACACCGTCGTGAACAAAACAGGAGGACAAAAACGAGAACATTGACCAAGACAACACAAGAAGCCGTTCAGTACCCTCAAAAAGTAACGAAAGCACTCAGGCAGCGCCGCGGCCTCCCTATTCGCCGTGCAATCGCTTTTCTCTCCTTCCACTTCGTATTCCCATAAAAAAAAAAACTTCCGTTTCTCTTTCTCGTTACAAAACATCAAATACGCGAAAGGGAACAAAACAACAACAAAAAAAAGAGGAGTAGTAGAACAAAAGAAAACGCACGCTCTATGCTATATGAAAATATAAACAACTACAATCATTTGACAGCCGGTATTACCGACCCGGCTGCAAACATGAAACCTGCTCCGGCTAACACATTCAGTCTGCATATACGCGCACCTGCTGTCTTCTAGTTTAATCCACAGCAACGCTACAGGACGCTGTCCGCGGCAGCGGGGAGGAAAGAAGGACGAAGACAGTGTGACTACAGACAGTGCCACTTCTCTTTTTCCGGGAGCATTAGTGGACATCATGACCCTATCAAAACTTGTTTTGCCTCGTTAGTCTGCGTCCCGTGCTTGGTCTGGGCGGTTCTTAGGGCCGCCAGCCTTCTTCGCCATGATAATCTGGTTCACAGACAGCACCGTAGTCACAGAGTCGGTAGCCAGCCTAATTGCCCAGGACTTGATCATGTGAGGCTCAACGATACCCGCCTCCATCGCATCCAACGTGGTGCCGTCGGCCACATTGACACCCTGGTACTTCTTGCCGGCGTTATGGTCAGCCTCCAGCTGCGTGACCATATCGGTGCCGTTGAAACCACTAACCTCCCCCAGCGTACGAGCCACCACCTCAAAACTCGATGCAAACTTCCGCAAAGCGTACTGGTCAAGACCAGGGTTCGCTTCGGCATAAAGGGTGAGTTCTTTCTGGAGCTCCATTTCCACCGCGCCGGCACCTGCCACGAGACGTTTATCCTTCGTCAATGCCTTGAATACGTTCACGCCATCGTCGATTGCGCGCTCTACATCATCTAGGATGTTCTGCGTGGCACCGCGCACCACAATTGTGGATAGCTTCGAGTCGTCCTTGTCTTGGACAAACGCTGTTACGTTTTTGCCACCAATGTCCAGGACATCAACCGAGTCGCACGACCCCATGTCCTCCATAGATGGAGCGTCTAGGCGGGTCATCACGCGAGCGTCGACAGCCGCGCAGAGACGACGAAGCTCAAACTTGGAAGGCACGCGCACCGCCATCATGCCGAGACGGTTAATGAAATGCAGCGCCAAATCGCCAAAGGTGGAGTTGGAAACGATCAGGTTGGCACCAGACTTTCGAATGTTGGAAATGATTTCGTGCATAATCTCCTCCTCCTTGCGGGAATACTGGATGAGGTCCTCAGCGTTCTCGATAAGCGCCGTTCCCTTTGTCTCCAACGACGGCACGTCCACAGCGCAGCTGTACACAGCCACTTTAGCGTTCTTCAGGTGAGTCAGATTGCTTTCAGTGTTGCGGCCAATCACGAATCCACGCACAAGCTTGCTGGATAAGATCGACTCACCGTCCAGTTTTACGACGCGCACGTTGTCCACGTTGAAGGAGCGAACGTTAGACGGGCACACGTTGATGCAAGCATCTGCTACAAGATTCGCGAGGAAGTCCTCGTAACCGTACTGCTTCGACGCAATCGATGTACGAATCGCGTCAATAACCTGCTCCTTGCGAAGGCAGTCATCAGCAGTCCTGCACACCATCGCGTCTAGCAGCTGGAGGGCTTTGTTGCCGGCTTTTTTGTAGCCCTCGACAATCTCGCTCGGGTGCAGTCCCATGCGCAACAGCGACTCCGCCTGTGAAAGCAGCTCGCCAGAAAGCGTCACCACAAAGTTGGTTCCATCTCCGACCTCCTCTTGCATAGCATTGGAAGCCTGGACCAGCAGTTTCGCCGCAGGGTGCTCCACCTCAAGCTCGCGCAGTATAGTGGCTGCGTCGTGGGTGACGAACAGCTTGTTGAGATGGTTGATTACCATCTTGCACAGTCCGTTCGGGCCCATCGAGCTGCGTGTGATCTTCGAGAGCTGGCGACATGCCTCAATGTTCTTCAACACCGGTTCATCCACAAATGTCGAGCCATCCTTCAACATGCTCTGTGGGCCACTCTGCATAAAGGACATGATTAGGGGAAGCGCTTGTGGGTAGAGAAAATCTGCTTCGGCAGGAAACTCCCGCAGGGATCTTTTTGTTTTATCGTGGTGAAAGTAGTAGTGAGAAGTTTTTGTATGCGTGCGGCAACAGTACCACCTACAGCAACACGTCGGGCAACAAGAACAGGCGATGATTCTCCTTCACCGAGAAGGCATCCAATTTCACGAAAACAAAGGAAGAGAAAGAAATGCGAAATAGGATTGTGGAGCAGACCTTTTGGTAATTTCTTCTGCGCCAGCGTGTTGGTGTGACTAGGCTACGAAAGAGGAGGAGGAAAAGATAGCCATATTCTGCACTCAGTCGAGGGAAAGGCTACCGGTACTTGTGGCGAAGGTCACAACCTACCAACTCTGTCGCTGAAGCGTAGAGCACTGGCTAGTTAAACCCAGCACCTCTTGGTGACGCCACTGCCGTTTCGACGCCTCACGCTGGCTGTAAAACAGAGTGGGAAGCAAAAAAAAATGAAAACCAACAAAATAGGGCATTTCTTCATGACAGTTATAAAACGGCAATTAAGCGAACACCATCAGAGCTGTATTAAGAACCAATTAGCTAGTTTAACGCCATAACAAATCCCGCCTCTTCTCCCTCCCTCGTATCTGCACTACGGTGCACGGTGAGCGTAGTGGGAAATGGCGTGGCAATGAGCTGCGTCGCGCATCCCTGCCGAGTGGTAGACGACAGAGGTGCAACTTTGGTGAAACCTTCGCCGCATCGTCAAACAACACAACACAACAGCGAGCGTGAGCTCTCCTGCCCATCATGCACACCTGTTCACGAAATCACACCTCCACTTTGCTACGCTTCCTGGGAAGCTCTGCAGACCCAGGCGTTGGCTGAAACTGGAAAACGTGTCCGAAAATTGGCAAGCCTACGCGCTTGCTGTTTGTGCCTGTGGCCGCGACACGGATATGGAGAATGTTTTTTAGTGGCGCGGCGTCGGGGTGCTTCACAAATTTATCCAAGAAGGCTACGATGTTCTCGACAATCTCGTGGTTCTTGAGACCGGTATGGCCGACACGACACGTGACTTGGTTATCGCCACGGCGCGTCACCACGACAGTGTGGACAGCCTTTCGCAGCTTGTCGGTGAACTTCCCCTTACTGTTTACCCAAATGGGAACCTTTCGGTGTTCGAGAAACTCTCCTGTCAGCTGCCGTGGGTACGTTGTGAGTCCGTACACGATGAAGTGGTCGTAGCTCTTGGCAAAGGCACGTACCGCCACAGGGTCTGCAACCTTAGCGGTGAGCTTCCTACTATCGATAACACGCCTCACACGCTTAGCAACCATCTCACCCTCCTCGCTTAAAGCGAGGACTAAGTCCTTGTACTTGCGCTGCGGCGGTGGGGTGATCAAGCACAGAGTGCCACTGAGAGTCTCGTGCGGCACCACAAAGTAAAGCGGAACGCGATGCGCTGGGGGCGCAGCCAGGAAGGAGATCTGGACGTCGATAGGCACGCTGCTGCTCTCTCGGACCGGCGCAAAAAGATCATTGATGGTATTGCTTGATGTCTGCGCAGCGCTTTCTGAGGTGATGAAGGAGACAAGCGCGTTCACGGCTTCCTCTGTCCGGACGAGGAAACTCATCCTGTTCAACTACAGTCGCACACCTGCCAACGCCGAAGCAGAGATACAACACAAAGTGAGCAAGGTAAATTTTCGGAGGTATACGAAGTGGGTCGACTTCTCAAAGGCGAACCGGTCCGTGCGCGTGCTACAAGATATATCCGCCCCTCTTCTGAAAAATGAAAAATTAGCGAAAAACACAAACGGAACATACCAAAGAGGGAGATGAGAGAAAGTCGAGTTTGAAGAGAAGGGGTCCGCTTATGCGACCCAGTACCTCAACCTCGGTCAATGAACTAGCATGACAAAGATTGTGCCAGTAACCGGCTCCCCTTCATTTGCCATTTTCACCGCATGTGCAACGCTGCACCGTCCACTTCAAGCACAGGTGCCTGCGAGCGTGAAATTAGTGTGGGAAAACACCAGGTATTTGAGTTTCCTGCGCACAAGGTCGCAACGGAAATATATATATGTGTACGTACACTATGAGAGAGAGGTTGTGGGAATGGCTATCATCTTCCGATCATACGGGGCCGCGCTGTTTTCGGGCAGTCTGATCAATCATATATCGGGAACACAGGCATCGGGAAAGCGCACCTTGGTGCTACCAAAACGCACCCCCCCCCCTTTCCCACAAACAGAAAAAAATATACTTCGACCAAAATTCCATCTCCGAAAAGATACGCCGAGAGCGTCGGCACCAGCGCAGGGCTGCCACACCATTTTCTTTCCACCCAGTGAGAGGTGGCACGCTGCCCAGGAACGGGAAAGCCCACCAGCCACTCAGTTCAGCTTGGCAATTATTCCGGTTGGGAAAGAGACATACACAACGGCCGAGCAGTACGTTCTCTGAGTTTTCTTATCCGTGACAGGGAAAACGCGCAGCGATCCGCATGCGAACACGTGATCGCCGTGCACAAGTGCGTGGCCACCAGCTTTCAAAGAATCAGAGCTACAACGCACGGGGATCACCTCAGCTTCTTTTTCGGCCGGATCGGGAACCAGAATGGACAAGAATAACGTACCATCACTCGTAGTTTCTGTTTCCAGAATGCGGCCCGCCACGGTGATGTTGCTCACAGATTGCGCGTACGGTGTCAGCTCAACTTCGGTCCAGGCCGACCTCTGCGACGAGGAGCCGAACGGTGAAGTTGTGGTGAGGTCCACTGGACTGGGAATAAACGCCGGTAAGTCCGGAACTTCGTGCTTTTCAACCAGTGGCGCCTTCGGCAGCTCTTTCGCGTGCTTCGCCTTGCTGTGCATTCGCAGACCGTCATACGTCGAGAAGCTCTTTTCACAAATAGTGCACACATGCGTTGGAGCGGGTGTCTCCTCAGCCGGCACGCGTGCGGGAGATACAGAAATGGGTGCAAAAAGCGCGCCGTCAGAGCCCAAAGCGCCGCTTGCCACTGCGGCCGTGTCCACCGCAGCAAATGGAGAGCTCGCTTGCGGACTCGCGGTGAAGGGACTAGGAACTGCTGATAGAGGGGATGTAGGTCCCTCTCCAGCATCCGTACCAGCACCGCCAGCACCAGCGAATGGTGACGCAAGTGCCCCATAAGGGGCCGCAGATGTCCCTCCTATGCCTGGCACGACAGGGGCCGAACCTCCTAATTTCCCGGCCGAGGCAAACGGCGAGTACCTTTGCCCCGAGAAGGGAAAATCCGTCGTGCCCGCAAATGGGGAGTCATTGGCGCTGGTGGCGAATGGAGAAGAGACCACGGTGTTGACCTTCGTCGATGAATCTTGAGTTGCACAAGGCATGGTCGGCGCTGAAGCTGGCGAGGCCTGACCAAAAACGGGAAGCTGACCAAACGGTGTTACCGGAGCGGTTTGCTGCCCAACCAACTCCACTCTCGTCGCCGCTCTTGCAACATCCTTTGTTGGTTTTCTGTGAAAGGGATTAGGGCACCGAGCGGGGCGCAATGGGCCGAAAGACTCACCAGACGCCATCGCATAAGCGTCACTCATACTGACGCTGTAAATGTTTGCATCCTCAACATTTGTCGTGATGGAACTTACTGCGACGGGTGCATGCTGACGGCTCGAGAAAGGGTTCTCACCTTCTGGGTTAACAGTCCCGTACAACGGCTCGGCGCTGTCAGACGGGCGAGCGGCAAACACGCGCATTACCATACTGCTGTGAACAAATTGATCCCCGATCTGCTTTACTCCTATGTCATCCCAGACAGAAAGCATCTTTTCCATGACAGGACCTGGCACCTCGCGTTCAGCCTGGTGGAGCGGCTTTGGGGCGGGCTTCTCACGGCGCGTGGAGCGCTCATGAGCATCGGACACAAGCGGAGAGACCACGGTCGGGGCTTGCGGAGGCGCATTACGAAGCACACCCACTGGGGTTGGTGGCGCCTGCTCTTCCCCTTGCCCTGGACCGGCGCCGGCTTCCACTGAGCCCTCACCGCTATGGACTTGTTGAAGGTGCAACTTGGCTGCCATCTCTAAGCGGAACGCCTTCTTGCACACACTGCAGTGAAAGCGTCGCTCTGCAGTGGCGCTCTGATGCCGCACAGTTCCCAGGAGGGCAGCACCGAAGGCGTTGCCCCCGGGGTGTACTGGAGCTAATGCGTACAAAGAGCGAGCCGATACATGGCGCACCCGGCGCAGCGCGCTGCAGCACGCCGCCGCGGTTGAGACGCCAATTCGTCTTTGCATTCTCGTCGCCGATGGCGTAGAAGAGATGCCCGAAAAAATAAAAAGAATGATCGGCGTTAAGAGCAGCACCTGCGATGGATGTCCGCCGCCCCGGGGGTGTGATCTTTAAAACACAATAAAATGATAGGGAGGAGAAAGACGTGAAGGCTGAGAAACAAAGAATACGCGGTGATCCTGAAAATGGGAAATGACACATGAAAGTGAGACGACACATGCAGAACCAGACGTCGTCTCCTCAGGTCAGTGCCGCACTCGGCGCCGAAAATACCGCGCTGGTATAGGCGAAAAAAAGAAAGTGAGGGGTGCAACGGTTAGCGTGCGGTGGAACACGAAATGATTCCAGTTCGGTCTTTTTTTTTCCCGACGCTTTTTCATCGACGGTGAAAGGGCACGTTAATCACCAGAAAGCAGAAGCAGGAGTGCACTCCGACAAGAAGAGCGGCGGCAGGATGTTAAACTAGTCGAGCAACCGATACAATCGAGCCTAGTGAGTCCGTTACCAGCAGCTCGGTGGTTGTGAAGTAAGTGCCATGGACTGGTATATATCTTGGTTTGTGTATCAGCTTCGATACAACGTGTACGAGCTCCCCCTCCCTCAAATTTGCAAAGCAGTATCCTGCCATGGCTGCCCCTCGGCACCGCAGGTAAAAAACCTGTTGCGACGCAAGTGTCCGCGGTATCAGGGGCCACTGTGCAGGACTGCCGCACTCCGTCAAAAGCAGGTTGCACGACCACTCTGGTTCTCCTTGGATCACACCGCGACTAGGGTTTCGAATAACGCCGACGCAGGCATGAATAGACAGCCCCCCTATCAACGAACGCGCCATACCACTCTGTAGCAGTAACTTTGTGGAGCGCATAACTTGAGCGCTCTAGCCCCACAGCTTCCGAATTCACGTTATACGGTCGCAACTAAGCGCGGCGTGCATGAAAAAAAAAGGAAAACAGGGCAAGAGAGGCTGGAAAGGGTGAAAACGGCATTGCGAGAACGGCGAGAGAAAAAAAGGAGGCCATAAAGAGGAAGCCGCACTAATGTCCTCCAGACAGCCTATCGACCCATTGCAGTTGTAAATAGCAAATGCTCCAGGGAGGGGGGGGGCTGATCCCGCGCTCCGTAGAAATCACATTGAGAGCCGAAACCCTCTCGTTTAGTAAGGGGAGACGTGCAAAAGCAACGACTCCCATATACGCTGTGGAACACAACGACACTCTAGGTGCCGCTTCTACGTGCCTAGTAGTAGATACCCTTTAATTTGTGTGTTTTGCCTTATCGTGTTCGCACTACTGAAAAGCCCAAGTAAATCATAAGTGCTGAAATGAACAAAAAAAAAGAGGTTTAGTAGCACAGTAACGCTGCTCTGAATGGTGTACCCATTTGCCGATGCTTTTCTCGTTATTGCGTCGATCAAGAGCTAAGTGAAAAACCAATCCTTCTAAACTCCCGTCGTACCCTCCAGTGGATGACACTACAAAACAATGCCCAGAAAACTTCGCCGCTACAATGAGTTTATACTTGTTCGCGAAGAAAAGTGATCAAAGGGGGAAAATGGATGAGGATCTCAAGCGCCTTCTTTGCACTCATCAAATACATGAAAAAAAGAAAAAAATCAAACGTAGAAGACAAGAAAACAATCACCGTCGTGAAGTGAGAGCTTCAGACTTCACAAACATCGTGCCTACAGGTCGCCCTCGTTGTCGGCGTTCGCAGATTCGCCGGAAGGCGCTGCGGAGACAATCATGTGCGACTTCACGAAAGCCGCGATGTCGTCCGCAGTGCGGCCTCCCCCGTAAACCATCGGCGGCTTACCAGCTGGAATAAAAAAGAGCGTGGGGTACCCAGAGACCTCGAACTTTGTGCGATCAAAGTCGTTCGCTGTGGCGTCAATCTTCGCGATGACGACGTCCTCGGCCTCCAAGTTCTTAGCCATTTTTTCATATTCTGGGTGCAGCGACTTGCAGTGCCCGCACCACGGCGCGTAGAAAAACAACAACACGTTCCGGGTGCCGTCGGTGTACTTCTCGAGCGTCTCACCAACAACCGTAGTGAGGCCGTCCACTGTCTCTTTGTCCGGAATGGGCTCAGACATCATGGACTGCTTCGTCTCACCCTTGATGTACTTCTCCACGAAATCAGCGACGGACTCAGGGGTGACAGGAATGTCGAGGGGCATCACATGATGCTTCCGATCGCGGTCGATCACAAACACTGGGAACGGCGTACCCTTAGGAACAGCCAACTGCTGTGAGACTTCACGGAACTGATCGCCGTCGATTCTCGTCAGCAGCACCTGAGAGCGATACTTCTGCGCCACTGCCACAAGAGACTCCTTCAGAGTTGCATCCGTATTCTTGTCCATAAACACCCAGCCAAGAGGGATCTCAGCGTTCATCTTCATGTACTTCTGGAAGCTCGCAGCGTTCAGCTCCCCGAAAAACGCGATTGAGGCTTTTGTGAGAAAGTTCGTCAGTGTATCAGCCGTAATTGGAGTGGCACCAGTGTACGTCTCGCGTTCCGATCCATTGCGGTACACCGTGACAGATTCCATAGCATCCGCTGGAGATATGTCAGCGTCCTTCACGAGCACAAACTTCATTTCAGTGCGGAAAGCGTCGCCAACTTGCGTAATCAGTGACGCGATCTCCGAACTGTCACTCGCTGTCTTCACCACGCACACGGGAAGGCTCTCCTTCTTGAGCTC
Source organism: Porcisia hertigi (assembly GCF_017918235.1). Classification (NCBI taxonomy): domain Eukaryota; phylum Euglenozoa; class Kinetoplastea; order Trypanosomatida; family Trypanosomatidae; genus Porcisia; species Porcisia hertigi. The sequence continues at coordinate 3,812,893 of NC_090595.1, forward strand.
TTCGAGCTCCGCACTCTTCTGGACTTCCACCACCAAAGGACCAGACAGTGCCTTCATGAATGACGTGATGCCGTCAGCAGTGCGAGGCCCACTGTAGTCCATTATCTTCTTGCCGTTGCGGAAGATGAACAGCGTGGGGAAACCCTTGATTTCGTACTTCCGAGCAAGTTCCTCTTCCTTGGTGCAATCGACCTCCGCCAGCGTCGCGACTCCGGTCAGCATCTCAGCCGCCTTCTCGAACTCCGGGGCCAGTGTCTTACAATGGCCGCACCACGGTGCGTAAAACTTCATCAGCGTAAGATCACCGCTGACAACCTTGTCAAAGTCGTCTTTAGTAGCCACCTGCACCTCTGCAGATACACCGCAAAAAAGAAGGGCGCACAGGGCGACGGCAAGGCATAAGTACTTCATTTTTTTTCTCCTGAAGCAAAGTACAATTAAAACAAAATCTAGACCTACAAAGCACAGCTACGTGGATAAAAATAAGTGGGAGTAATATCAACTCTTTGCAGCCGCGTACAGCAAACATCAGGGTGCCAAAACCACACGTGCACGTCCGCAAGCGCATCGAAAACGAAGAAATGGAGAGAGGAGAAAACGGGAAGAATGGACAAAGAAGCGCAGTTGGGAATCGTTGTCGGGTTTGAAAAACAGGCAGCAGCATTGCGTACGCTCATCTTTTACTCCACAACAACATGCTGTGGAACCGTCAAAGAAGCACTTTAGCCCTCCTGACAGTGTACTTCCGACAAGGTCGACCTCATCATAAGTCCCACAGAACCCAGACGAATCTCCTTACGCCTCAACCAAGGAGATTAAAGCGACTGATAGGGAGGAAAAAAAATGGTGATGGGCCACGGATTAAAACTCACGCACATTGGGGAAGTCACACAACACATTGAGCGCTGAGTAGCGACTCTACCTTGAGAGAAGCGTGGGCAACCAGAACACATAAAAAAAGAGCGGGAGATAAATCTACTTCTATCAGGTAGTTTAAGTTTTTTTTTTATTATCCTTTATCGATACTCTTGTCGCCTTCAGGGGAGGCAACCTTAAAGGGGGTGAGGAGAGAAACCTGCGATTTCCTAATCATTGTGCATTGAGTACAGCGGGTGCTTAGATGAATACAAACAGCACGGAAGAAAAATGATGGCAATATTTTTTTGGTCTAGAAGCGGTCATCGGCTGCCCTTTTATGACATGAAACGTGATGTTCGTTCGCACCTACAATCTGTTTATTTTTGATTTCTTTCTCGCCTGAACCTTCAAACAACTCTGTTCGAACTAGGTACAAAACAGTACCTCCTATATAGCGCATTAACCCGATTTCGTTGGTCAGCAAGAAGAGTCCGAGTAGAAAAGGGACAAGGGTGAAACGTAAAAAAGACGATGTACTCTGCGTCACTGAGTATATCGTCGCTCTTTACAGCAGAATAAAATGAGGAAAAGGAAATAGAACGCGTTTATGGATGGGCATGCTCTTCATTTCGGTCTCCCCTTCACCCATATCGGCATTTGACCCATTACGAAAACTACACCAGTTTCTTTTTTTCTTGCTCCAACGACGTGAGCACTCGCTAGAAAACAACCGGCGGAACCGTGCGCATTTCGATAGTCACTCGAGCTCAAAACCGAATCTAGCTCTCTTTTGTTGCCTGCCCCGGAGTGAGACAAGCAGCGGTGGAAACACGGTATATGACATCGAAGTTCATCTTCATAATCTTCCACACTCCTTCGACATGAAACGGCAACCCATTGTCCTCCGAAAACTTTCGAAGAATACGTCGCGCCTCCGGGTACCGGTAGCGAGGAACCGTTGGGAGAAGATGATGCTCCAGCTGGTATTGCATCCCTCCAAAAAACCACTCAAGGAAGAAGTTGGAGCAATGCACGCCGCGGGTGGCGCGATACTGATCTACAATGAAGTTATACGGCTCGTCATGCTCAATCATCTCCTCCGTCTGATGATTCGCTGTCACTACCACTGCGACACAGAAACCCCCCAGAATAACGCTGCACAGAGCTACCTTCCAGGGCAACAGCGCCAACCAGAGGTAATTCAGCGTCATCAAAAACAGCTCTACCCTGTTACCACTGCCCAGCGCAAAGCGCAGAGACTGCAACCGCCACGAAACGTAAAGAAGAGCGTATGCTGGAAGGTAAAAGATGAACTGATAGCGGCGGCATGCTGCGTCCTCGGACACATCTGGCACCCAGAGAAACAGAAAAGGCTCGTTGTGAATGTCGGCATCCATGCCTTTTCGGTTAACGAACACATGATGACTATTGTGCTTATTTGACCACCACTCCAAAGAGAATGCGTTAATTAGGCCACCAACTGCGTTGGCGAGGAAGCAGGCAAACTTGCCGCGGGCGTGGCCAAAATCATGAGCTAGCCAGCCCCCTTGCTGCATGCCCAGTCCGATCAAAATCGTGCCCAGCAGGGGACGCGTGTAGCTCAGATACGTCCCCACAACGCAGAGAAAAATGACGGGAATAATGTTGCACACAAAGTCGAGAACCCATCTCCGCTCAAACCACCCCTCTCCCCGCAACTGTTGAACGAGCCTCTCAAAGTTCAGTGACACCTTGTCGCGAGCCCCGTCGCCCTCCTTCAGAGGCAGGGCCTTCATGCGCTTCAGCTTATGAATCGCCTCCTTTGAGTGCAGCGAGTAGAACGCATCTGTGGCGTCTTTCCCATGAAATTCGTCACACATCTGCGCGCCACCAGGGTGCGATTTCCGCCAGGAAGTACAGTCGTACCAATTGTCGCCAATGCGCATCACACACCTTGGCAGAGGGCTGCGATACGCGTACGGGGGAGTGAGCTCGAAGACCATTATCAACGTGCGGCGCGGCGCCTGCGCAATTGCGAGGAGATCGAGTTACCCGACGGAGCTGAAAATTGAGAAGAACAGAGAAACGGGGAGAGAGTGAGACCATCAGATTCAATATCATCACTGTAGCGGTAATAAATAGAGCAAGACCAGGGCTATCGTGCCCGGTTGTGCCCCAAACACCAAGCATCTCAGCTACATCGGCAGTCTCTTCGACAGTGCGCCAAAGGAAAACCATGGCGTTGGGTGAGCGTGCGTAGACGACTCGTGGTCGAGGGCACAAATAGGAATTTTTTTCCGTTACCACTCATCGCCGCCGCAGGAGGGCCGCAAGAGCTCCCTCTTTATTGTGCTTATCGCTTTTTGTATGTGTGTGTGTGTGTGTGTGTGTGGCTGCGGCTCTTCATAGAGTGGAAAGGCGTTCACATGATAGGAGTCCAAAGAGGGACGTACGCGCTCGAATTTAAGCAAAACGAAGATGGGTGAATCCGTGGAATCACATTCACCCTAGAAGTGTAGCACACGCCGCCTTTTACGATAGGAAGATGACTCGAGAAACGAAACCCTCCAGCCTTCCCCACTAGCCCTCTAGCGACCCCGCAAGAGCGTCGCATAAGCGTTTGAGGTTCTTGTTCTCCCTCTCAAAGCGCAGGCTCTCATCTTGGTAAAACAGAATCTCCTTGCGGAGTTTTGACATTTGGGTTTGGTACCTAAGCATCTCATTGTTGATGCGACCCTGTACCTCCTCCGTTCTCATCGTGTACACGCGGCGCTCTGCGTTTGCTCTTCGAATGCGCTCTCGCAACTTCAAACTCTCCTTTTCTGGGTTCGCTGAACCGCCCATTGCTTCGTCAGCCGAGAGAGCCGTTTCGCGATCCTTGACCGCTGACTCTGCGGTGTACTTGGTGTCCATCAGAATATCTGCTACCCTGCTGTTCGCCTCTTCGAGACGCTCTATTTCTTGCAGAAGCTTGTTTCGCTCCGCCTGGATGCGCTGCGCAACAGTGAGTAGCTCCTTGCTGTTCGAGTCAGCATACGTGTTCACGTTCCGCGTGAGCTCGTTTCGTAAGTCCTCGATGCGGCGCTGCTTAAGGTCGATGAGGGCAACCATCTCTCTTTCTTTCTTTGAGAACAAGTGAATCGTGCGCTCGCGCTCGCGCGACAGCTCCTGAACGGTCTTGAGAAGCTCCTGCACACGCGTCTCCTCGCCCTCGCTTGGACCACAGACCTTTTTCCTCAGCAGGTTTTGCAGATCGTCCAGCATTGTCATGAGGCGAACCACCGTGAGACGCTTTTGCGCGTCCACCTTTCTTTCCTTTAATTCTTTTATGCGAGAAGAAATCTCGCCGATTTCAGCCTCTACACTCTTCCTTGCGTCGTCTGCTGCCACCAGCTGGCTAACATACTCTTCACGATTAGACCTTGGAGACTGAATAGTTTGTGTCTGGGCGTTTTCGAGGACCTGCCTCGTACGAGATGCGGCGCGATACGCATTGTTAGCCTTTTCCCGTGATATTTCCTGGGCAGCAGCTGCGAGTTGAGCATTGACCACATCACTGTTGAGAGTCTGGGATTGCTGCCTCTTGTGTTGAAGCATCTTTTCGCGCTTCATGAGTGAATCCTCTAGCTGCTGCAGACCAGCCGCCGGTGTGTCCACAGACTGCTCCTCTCCTGTAATCATCTCGCCGGCTCGACCCAGAAAGAGTAAATGAAACTAAACTGGTGTGCGACGAAAGAAACAGGGAACGCTTTTCAAAGACGGTCTACCACAGTCTGGTGATACCCTATGGGGGCTACTACAAAGCACCTATTGAGGATGCACAAGCGAAATGAAAAAACTGCAAGCGCAGGTCTCTATCCAATGCTGCAGAGTGCGCTGGATAACGCTTTGCGCCACTGACAACTACCACGTTATCTAAAGAAGATGGGGTGTGGTGAACCAGCCATAGAAAATCAGTAGAGAGAAAAAAACAGTGCAAAGCCCGTAGGTGCCCAAGAAAGCGCGCGCGTACCAAGTAAAAGGGGTAAGGAGAAAAACATTTTGACACCACAGCGCGCAACCACGTTTCATCACCTGCGCATAACATGACGACGACGGTTCGCATTCCATACCCCTGCCCGTGGATACTTACTGCCGTACGGGCGATAAGGATGCATTCTGAAGAGTTGTGTTACGGTGTGAAGTTCTTGAGACCGCGCAATATATATTATGTACACTTTTCTGTCATGTTTGTGAGCAACTAACGATTCTGGCACTAGGACGCAAGGCTTCAAACGGGACAGTTACTGTACCTTGTCCGTGCCTACCACAGGTGTTACCCTTTCCTGCGGGACTGCCGCTCTCGCTTTCCGTGGCTGAAGAACAAGGGCGTAGTAGAAACCAAAAAGGCATCTCTGCTCCCCCTTGAGGTCGTACAGCATGCCCTCACGAATCCACTTATGATAGTCGTGAGTGAAAGACATACTGCTAGTTGTGGCTTTGTTGAACCAACGAGCTAGTCTGGTGAGATGCGAGGATGTCGGCTTTCCAACATCCATAACAAGAAAAAGGCCGTCCTCTTTAACGAGCTTCGCTGCCGAATCGAAGAGACTGCGTGCTTTGCTTTCGTGGTGGTTGAGCAGCTCGTCACGAATGAGCACACAGTCATACTTTTGAAAGTCCGGAAGTTGCGTGTCTGCACGCAGAACGGTGGCGAAATTCACCGTGCTGCCGACCCAGTTATGATCGTTTCGAGTCATAAAATCAAGCGTCATGGCCCGTCGTCGTTTCTCCTGTTGCTCCTCCGATAGTGTCTCGTCAGAGCGATAGTGACCGTCGTCAACAACCTTTTCCTCGACTAGAAACTCAACACGGATAGCCTTGGACATTTCGTACAAAGACACATCCTTTTCATCATACAACTTCGGGGAGAGATCAAGCACCTTTCCCCGACAGTAATCCCGGTACACGCGGCGTGCGCATCGATGTATGAGGAACTGAGGAAGGGAGCTGAAACCCAAGAAGAGAGCGACACAGCCGATGGTCGTCAAAAAGAAGCGATTTCGGCCTTGGACAATTTTGTCGTACTTCTCCCTCGGGACCTGTGAAGGATGGTGCGATCCGGTAGCTGGCGGCTCCAGCCTCGGCCTCACACTACTAGTGGCATAAAACATCGCCTACTCGTCGCTGTCCACGTCAAGCAGTTGTCAAGACGCCCGTTCCTGCTGCAAAGAGTGAAAGAGAGCGAGATAAGTGTGAGCGAGAAAAAACGGGTAGCATGCATAACAGAGACAAACGGCACGCGGCTCAGGCCATAGTACTCAACAACCCCCTCTCGCCAAAGAAAAGTGGAGATGAGAGCCCGAAAAGAAAAAAAGACCCCTCTAGAAAGAAGAGCAGGCGGCTTCATGACGTGATTCGTCAATTCGAGAAGACCCTCACATCGAGCTGGAGACGTCCCGCACTCCTCATAAGGATATACACAGCGCAATGCTCACTAAACGTGTGCTTTATGCGAGACTGTGGTGGAGATCTATGTCGGGAGCTCTCTGACACTGCAAGGAAACAGCGGTCAAATAAACCTTCAGGCACGCCAAGAGACGGTGTCGTCACGAGACACGCCCCGCCGCGCCATTTGGCCTTCATGAATATAGTTTTAGAAAATCGTTATCTTATATCCTTATCGTCCTTCAAAATCTTGTACAGAAAACAACAATCTTTTAGGAATAACAAAAAAGCCGACCGGAAACAATCACAAGAACAACCGCGTGTCAGACCAACAAAGAGGACACAAAAAAGAGAAAAAAACGAGGCAACAAACTTTGAGAGTCCTTTCTTTTTTGTTAATTTAGTCAAATCTGCTCCGCCGCCAGATACACGGTCTCTGAGCGACAGCAGAGTACCGAATATGTTTTCCTCGTTTGCGCAGCATCCTACCTCATGGGCTTAGCGACCGCCACGCCCACGTCCGCCGGCGCCACGCCCACCAGCACCACCACGACCACGACCACGACCACGACCACCGTTCGCACGGAGACGGCTCTCACAGTGCTTCGCCAGATTTGAGATGCTCTCCGCCGTTCCTTTCACCAAATGCTGAAGGCGCGTTGCGTTATTGCGATCCAGGTACAGATACGCGTCATCGCGGTCCCAGTACGCACTGAGTGTCGTGTTCTCCGACAACATTTCGTTGACGGACCGGCGCACGTCGCCTTCCTCCATGTCGAATTTGATAGCCAAGTTTGAAACAGACATGGTGGAAAAGTTTGTGCGGTTGGTGTAGCAAAAAACGAGCAGCGCAACCTCCCTCAGGCTGCGCAGGTACGATTCTCGCGTCTCCTTGCCAGACGGCAGGCTGTCAAACGTCGTCATCGCCTCCACGAGCTCTTTGGCAGCAATGTAGTTACCAGCCTTCAAGTGCTCGTAGGCAACAGCCACCTGCTCCTTGAAGGAAAATGGTTTGCCCATGAGATCCGGGGTACGTGTGACGGTATTGTAAACGTAGCGCTCCATGTGGTTGCGCTCGTAGGGATTTTGCGCCTCCAGTTTCACCCCCATCAGGAGACCGGAGAGAACAGCCGCCAGCTCCAGCTGCGACACAGGGATGTGAAGGTGAGGAGGAAGTAGCAAGTTGCGGTACTCCATCTCCGTGTGCTCGTCGTCGAGCACCGCCTTGGGCGGCGGCGACTGACCGATCAGAACCTGATTTGAACGCAGGCCCCAAATAGTGCGCAGCAGCTGGTGTGCCGTAGGGATGTCGCCTGCAATGAACGCAGCCAGCCCGAGCTGGGCAATGGCCCTATTGAGCAGAATCGCGAGTCGGGCATCGGCGAGGGTGATGCTGTTCGCCACACCCGTGCGAAGCAGGTAGTCGCGACCTTCGCGGTACCGGCCACACAGGCCGTGCTGGAACGCGACATGGCAAACACCGGACGCTGAGAGAGCAACACTCGGTTTCAGTTGAAGGCTAAGCTTGTGGAGGGTGCGAACAGTATCGAATACAGAGTCCGAGATCACAGTCAGATTGTCGGGCATAGCGAGTGCGTCGTAGAAGAGCGTGTGGGCTTCCTGGCGCCGCTGGCCGAGGATGTCCAAAAGGATGGAGATGCACGCCTTTGACGGCTCAATCCTCTTACGGTTCTGGTAGTAGCCGAGGGCGCGATCAGTAAGAACGGCGAGGTGGTTCTCGAAAGCGATGATCCTCAGGTACTCCTGGCGGGCCGCGTCCTCAAACTTGGACTTGTTCACTAACTCGGTATGCAGGAACGTCAAGAAACCGTGGATGCCTCCAGGCACCACAATATTGCGCGCGGTCACCGCTGACGTGTCCTCGACGAAGCGCACATCGGTGGCGGCGATCATGTGATTGAAGAACTTCTCACCCCACTTGAAGGCGCGTTCCCACGTGTCGGAGCTCACCAGCAGTTTGCGGCTGTCGCGGCGCAATACAGCCGAGACAGCGATACCCATGGCAGAAATCTCCAAGTTCCTGTACCCCTTCCGACCACACTCACGAATCACCTTTTCAACCTTCCCCACCAAATTCACCTCGCGAGAGCCCGAAATGTCCTCGAGAAGCCGCGCGTACTCTTCCTCTGTAAGTTCCCTGGCGACATCATCGTCCTCGTCAGCGAAGTCCCCTTGGGCACCTGAGGGCTGGTCGAGCCGCTTCTTCTGAAGCTCCTCCGCCGCCCCGACCAACTCGACGAGCTCCTTTAGGCTCCTGAACTCGAAGCCATTGGCGAAGTCTTTACTTACTTTTCCCTCCACCTTTTCTGCCAAGTTCGGCATGTCCTGAAGGCACTTCTGCATCCTTTCCGGTGTCTCCTTGTACTTGCGCTCGAAGTCCTTCACCTCCTCGGATAACCGCTTGAAGGCCTTGAGTGCCTCATGCCACGACTCGCTATCCACATTGTAGTCAAAGGTGTCGCATAGCGCTTGAATACTGTTCTCCGCCTTCTCTCTCTTGGGGATCACTGCATGGCGCTCCTCAAGCTCCTCCTCATCGGTCACCTCAAACCAATGTGGGTTGATCTGCGCCTCCGGGACCTCTTCTTGGAGAAAGCTTTTCTCCAACTCGCTGTCGCTGTCGGTCGAGCTGATGGAAAAGAAATTCATCTTTCACGGTAAGGGAGGGGTGTATGTAAAAAAAAATATATATATATATGTAATGCGCGTTTCAAAAGAAGAAAAAAGCACAATCTGTGTATTCTCTATCGTGTAGCAAGGTGGGGACAGAAAATGAATTTAATAGAGCGCGTGTACAGAGGCGGGGTCGGTTGCCCTGAAAAGTAGACATTCGAGAATCCACATCAACATTCACTCCTGTCTTCAGTCATCCCAAAGACAGGGCAGGAGGCGAAAGAACCAGACTGTTGAGTCGAAACCCCAGCAGGGTGACAGCTTCCAACTAATGCAAGCAAGTACTCTCTATGGTTTGTCTTTTTTTTCCTTTCCAACAATTATATGGTAGGTGACATTTGTTTAACAGCAGAACAGTAGCAGACATCGGGCACACGCACCGACACAACAGACTTTTCTGTCGTTCAGTGACTGGAATACCTACCTCATCAGAGTGCCGATCATTTGAAGAGTGCGGCCCACCCTGTCGCGTTGCTCAGCACCAGCATCGCACTCCATCAAGTTCTCTAGCGAGGCGCTAATACGGCGCCAAGCGAGTCGCAGCTCTTGAACGCCAAGAAGCTCAGCACCGTGCCACTTCACCACGTGGTGTAGTATTTCAGCTGCTGCAAAGCCTTCCTCAGTGCGTAGGCATTCGGATAGACGTGGTATGTGCCTGAACACCTGCTCTGGATGCATCATCGCAACCTCATCCTCTGACATCGCCAAAAATGATTCCCCAAGAATGTCGAGAGACTCGTGCCCCTCACCAGTACCGATCTTTGTAGGAATGAGCCACGACTGAGAGGCACCCAAGAGACGCACTTGATTGTTGAACAACAACACTGCCGCGTTGAGCTCACGGGCCCCCTCATCAACACATTGAGAATTCGCTTTCTCAAGATCCCTAATACACCGAAGGAGCGTGGTCGTGTCCATCCTCTGCTCGCCTTTCTGTGAGATATTCTCGCTGGCTTGCTGACGTTCTCGAAGATTGCCAGGGAATGGAATTACAATATGATCTTACATCGTAGTGAAAAAAAAACCAAGCAGTAGAGAGCAAGTATTGGCGCGTCACGCGACCTTTCGCAAATAAGAGACAAATACCTCCGTACCCCACCTGCTGGGGTGAGACCGCAGAAGATTCTTAAGAAGAACCGTATCCTCCACAGATTCTGCGACAACAAAGCAGCTGTTCACGCCAGCTGATGTGACCGTCACAACACCGGCGATATGTTTCAGTTTCACTACAACGGCCAAATACGGCGTGTTGCGCACGAGTAGGTACCTCGAAGGCTTTGTCGCCACAATGTACCCCTGAATCGGAGAAACGGGAGGAGGGGAGACACGCAAGCATAGAGCACGTCCGAAAAACGGGAAGCCATCGAGCGATATCAGCACCTCCTGTGCTGCCGATGATTCTGTGAAGGAGATCATCGCCCGACCCTGTCGCACGTCCACCACAATGTCCTCCACAGATTGCACCATTTCAAATACCCTCAGTAGCGTACGCCGAGTGTGTTCGGGCCCTACAGGAAAGGTGACATTTGTCACCTCAATGAACTCCATGTTATTTGCAACTTTGCCTCTCGATTTGCTGCTGAAATTCTGCTCTTAATAGGAAGAAAGGTGGGATGCCTACAAGACCTCTGTGAGCCCCGCAGCCGACAAGCGAAAAACACCAACAAAAGAAGTGCTGTAAAGTCTCGTTCCCTTCTCGAACCACAACACTGAATAACGGGGGGGCAGAAGAATATATAATGTCAGGAGAAGAAGCTGGTATGGAAAGAAAACACTGGGCAGCAGAGCAAAGTTTCGAGCATGAAAAACAGCACCTGGTGGTGTATCCTCACTCATCAAGCTGTGCACTCACGAACAAAAAGGACCTCTTGGAAGGACAGCGCCCTCTAGTTCAGCACTTACCGCAGGCTTATTATTCTGTTTCGTTATCGCAGACCGGGCGTCTTTTTTTTTGTAGGAATGCGAAACCAACCCCTTATGATGGCGTGTTCGCCCACAGCAGCCTCTCAGCAGCCAGACGCCGCTGTGGGAGCCTCGCCTTTTCCGAGACGTTCACCACGAGCAGCGGCCCTTGCCTCCCGACACTGAACAAAACGTCCAAGTCGTGCAGTGCCACCAATACATCCTCGATAATAAGGCTTGAAACCTTGCTCAACTCATTCACCGTCACCGGAATACCTCGTTCCTCCAAGGTGAATACAGCGAATAGGATCTCTTCACGCCATATTTTGCGGAAAAGTGCATTGCCACTTTTGCTAAGCGGCCGCTCCGGGGTACCGACCCGACCCTCCATTCGCGCTATTTCGTATGACAGCCGAACTAGAAAGCCACCATAGCCCTTTGATCGGAAAGGCGGCAATACCATCACGCAGGAAAGAGTGTTAATGCAGCTCGAGCTGCTGGTCCACTCTTTGCTGAAGTAACCTACGAAGTGGAATCCCTCGTCGTCCACCTCGAACAGTGCATTAAATGAGAAGAAATGAACGTCATCCAGCGTCACTTTATCTACAAGAAAAAGCTTGGATAGCAAACATAGTCGCCGTGCTAGAGCGGAACATTGCGACTTTCTTCCATCGATTGCGAACACACAAAAACTACGCTCCTTCTCTCTGTAAACCTCATCGCCTGGGATCCAGAAGGCGTTACCACACCGAAGCAAGTGCTGCTGCAAATTATTCTTCTCTGTGAACGTGCGCAAGCATGAGTCGCAGAGGTACACAGTGTCCTCCTCGTTGAAAAATGAGGCTAGCGTGCGCTCAGCAGACCCAAAAAACGTATGGCGTGGTGTTACCACTCGGACCAAAAGGCTGTCCATACCTTCCAGCAAGCCGGTCTCGAATGTGTCGTTTCCATGCTTCTAACCTCGACACATCAGACCATCAAAAAAAGGAGAGGGTGGAAATGCGGAGAAGCAAGACAATTGAAGAAGAGGTCACAAAAACATCCCTTTCTTTGCACCGCCCGCAAGAGTTGTCCCTGCAGAAGCAGAAGAGCACAAAGACAAAACCCCTCATTGCACACCCTAGCTAGAAGTGGCTGTGTAGTCACAGTAATCAATTCTGATCCGTTTCCTCGAAACGCAACACGACTTCGGCGTGAGCCACAAAAATGCAGCCATGACTACCATAACAACATTTTCTGTCCGTTCTCTTCTGAGAACTCCAAGGTACAACAACAACATGAAAAACGGGAGGTATCTGAGTCCTTACAGGATTAAAGCGCTTCCAGATACCCAGTAAAGGGGCGCCCCTAAAAAAAAAAAAACCTATAAGACACTACTTTTTTTTTCTTTGTCGCACTCCTAGAACTATAACCTCAGAGTTCTAATGGTGGCTGAGGTCCACCGCCCCAGAGGCCGGGCGCAGGGTGGCTGGGCCAGCAGCGTAACCCTCACCAATATCGAAGGAAAAGTCCCAGGGCTTCCGATCCTGGGAGCGCCACCCGTAATCCAAGGCGCTCGGACCGCCACCAGCGATGTCATCCAGCTTCGACCAGAATCCATCCATCATAATCGCCCCAACAACGAGGAACGGCCCGGTGCAGCACAGGATCATCCAATAGTTTTGGCCAGGCTTATGGTACACTTCACTAGACCAGTAGCCCACGCCGCGCAAACCGAAATTTGGGCGTGCCTTCGCTTTGCTATTGAACGCAAGCATGTAAGTCCGCTTGCTAGCGGAGAGCGCCGGGCGGAACATTCTTAGGAGAGAGAGAGTAAAAGGACGAAGTCGAATGTATCTACTTACCGGAGGTTTCAAGAGAACAAAAACGGTATGAGTGGTGAGTGGGAATCCCTGAAAAAAAAAAAAGAGTGAGATGAAAGCAGAGGAGACTGGTACACAAGGGTGGATGCTTGCATCCGGAATACGGCAGTATGAGCAGCAAGGTAAATCAAGCCCAGGAATTTTAGCAACGGCAACAAAGAAAAGAGGCGCAAAACACACCAATGAGTAAACTCTTTTTGGATGTAGTGGAACCTCATTTCACATTGCTCTTTCGCAATCTTCAGGCGCGTCCATAATCCCAGGCCACAACCCTGCTTTTTTTTCCTCCTATATCGACAAATGTTTTGATTTTTTTTTGTATATATGTCTTTTTTCTCAGCTGACCTGAAACAGGGAGAAAAGAGGGGGGGCGAAGCACAAATCTAACCCTTGCGGGAAAAGTCTATCCGAAAAAGAAAAAAGAACCATTCACTTCACTTTCTGGAATGCCCCGATGTGCAACCCATAATCTATAGTGTAGATTGCGCTTCCGAATCTTCAAATGTGCAGAGGTGGGTGATAGGTAAAAAAAAAAAGATGGAACTAACGGCAACAAGGAATTTGGGAGAAAAGAAACACAAAGGAGAGCTTTCAACAAAAAGCAAACTAGACACAAAACGACAGATACAGCATCCCTGAAGAGCATAAAATTTCTTGAAGAACAAGTCTTCAGAGCGACTTGCTAGAGACACATCGGAATTGAAATCACCTTTTACTTCAATGTTATCACGGGGCCCCGAAGTGACTCTCTTTGTATCTTTTCTGGAAGCAGCGAAATTGAGAGAGACACCGCGACGTAAATCATTTTTGTGTTACGACCGCAGAGGGTGGATCTTTGAAAGGGACGCACGGGCACTGAAATGAGCGTGCCCCACATCAAATATGAGCACACACCAACCCGCGAGGCGAAGGAGTGTCACGACAAATCCTTGGATTCTGCAACGCTTCACATCCCTGGGAATGCTTTCGGAGAAAAAGAAAGCTTGTATACGTGAAACGATCGACTGTAACGCGTGTCCTCCATGCTAACAGATAAGCAAAATGACCAAAGAAAAAGCGTTAAGTAGCGGTACCGGTGAAAAGCTAAGGAAAGGGTACCGCTTTTGGAGCTGAGCTGGGCCGAGGAGCAAAGCTCCTCAGTCATGAGCCCGGAGCTTTTCCATCCAAATGCGACAGCCGTACTCGCGGTAAAGTTCCTTGAGAAGCTGTACAAAGTCGATACGTGTCCCTGATTCGTAATAGAAGGTTAGCTTCTTTTTGTCGAACTGATATTCCGCGTACACAATTTCCATCGGTAAGCCATGGGAGTGCGCCTTTGTTTGACAAAAGGCAGCAGCCGTCGCCTCGGCTTCTTTCAGGTCTGTTGCCCAGTAGTCCACTTCGTGTTGGGTGGCGTAACGCAAAACGTTGCCGATTGGACCAGTTCGCTCCACGTAGGTTTTTTGTTTGCCAGTGTTTATGCGGATAACAACCCCGACGTCAATACCACGATCACCCTGAACAACAACGTACTGACCTTTCTCCACCTTCCTGGACGACATGAATTCGCCTTGATGACACTTGAACTGAACAAGAACATTGCATATGGATGGCTCTCTGGGCGCTGGTAGGGCACGGTCTTCTTTTTCTCGGACAAAATCCTGGACCGGCAACGTGTGGGCTGGCTCATCATCAGCCATAAAGTCAGCAGAAGAATGAGTGCCAGAGGGCAGACATTTCCACTTGTATGGGTTATGCTGAGAAAAGTGGTGCGGCTCCACTGTTGGCGGTAGAGGAGCTACGTTCACTTGAACATTTTTTGTCTTTTGTGTCTGCAGAAGGGGCACCTGCACGTTCGTGATATCCGTAAGGGTTGCAAGCATCTTTGTGAAATGTATATGAAGTGCGGATGGAAAAAAAAGAAAGAGTGTATGTATCTATGTAAAAATAAACTAGATCAACAAGAAACCCACAATAGAGTAGGTACAGCCCAGATCTAGAATGGTACAGTGATTTTCAGCGCGGAAAGGGTTTAGAACATTCAGTGCTAGGAAGAAAACTGTCCGCTCTTCCACCTTGTACTTATACACTGTGAGGGTCAGAAAGATGAAAGCCATGAATGAGAAATGAAAGTAGGAGAAGCGGAGTTAAACGGCATCAGGGAAAGTCGCTGTACATGTCCTGTTTGCACACCCGAGAGAAACATAGGCTGGTTTCCTCTCTTTGCGAAAAGTCTGCGCTTTTTCGTGTCGTCAGTTTAGCATTTTCTTGGGTTTGGTTTGAATAACGAGCCGCCAAGAACCAATACGAGCCAAGGTCCTCAAAGAGTAAACCATAGAAGTCGATTAATAAAAGCGCAAAGGAAAAAGATACGAATACAGTTAGCATAAAATCCTCCACAAAATTCATACATGTTTTGTATCCACTGGTTGCGTTTCCTTTAGCATACAACAAAGCAGAGCACAGATGCTTTCCATGATACCAGAGCCCAGAACCCTGGGAGGTCCTCTCAAGGGCAGCAGAAGGTTTAATGGATCCACGTGCCAATGATATCAGAAACACCAATATCCCTCTCGACTACACCATCTCACTGTGTAAAGCTTTCGGTGCAAAAAGATACGCCCTTCCAGTTGAAAACGCATCTCTTGATAAGGTTGGTGGACCATGTCCAGGTGTGCGCCGTCGTGAGACATTTACGAACCCCCTTGAGTCACCTTCGCATGTTTGTGAAATGGTTCTGAGTGAAATCTACCCGTAGCACCGTTTTTATCCGACGTTTCCACGAAGCAGTGGATATCGTATGGGAATCAAGTCCTGCTCGTCCACGCTGGGGTGGTGCAAGCTTTGCTTGCAGGGTGGGGGGTCATGAATATCAGATACGGTGGTGAACCCGTAAAGAAACACGTGTTCTCATGAGAAACCCATGCCCATTTTAACCGAGCCGACTCGAATTCCCTTTTAGAAGAACAGCAGGGATATAGCGAGGGTCGACTGGCGGTTGCCAAGCCGACTTCCGTGCAGGGTATGCTTTCAGAACCCCCCCCCCGCGTTTTTGTAGGGGGGTCTCTTTTGCGCGGGGGCCCGGCTGTCGGGGGTGGGGCTTTCGTTGTGGCTGGTGGTGTTGGGCGGGGGCCCTCCGCCTTTCTACTGCAGATGCGTGGTTGCTGCCCCCTGGTGCGGGGAGATGGGTTCGCTGGCTTCGCAGTGTTGGGCCGGTTTCGTAGTACGCGTGTGGGTTCTCGCCTGGCAGCCCTCTTTTTCCTTACGCCAAAATGGGCGAGGGTGTCCCCAAAGCCTCGCCAAAAAATTCCCCTGTGTGCTCCCGGGGGTCCTGCCCTCCGCCTTCCCTGTGTTGCATTTGGCCGGAGAAAGCCAAAAGTATAGGGCACCTAACCCGATGCACCCCTGAAAACATCCGTATCCATCTTTGTGCGCGATGCAAATGTTGAATGTGTTGCGGCTATCGTCGGATATCCTCTTTTTACGCATGGTCCCCGGCCATGGCGCCATGAGGGTTCTAATTGAATATTTGTGTATTTCTGCAGCTCATACTTTTTAAAAAGTCTCTGGTGGCATGGCGTTTTTTTTGAAAAATCCGTCCTGAATTGGATCCCGGATCGGTCTGAACCCTTATGCGCAAATTCAATTTCCTTCCCTGTGCGCGCCCGGTGCGCCGAAGCGCGGTTTCTTCGGCGAGGTGGCGGGTTATGGCGTTGTGTTGGCCGCCTCGATTTCGCAGAGGTGGGCCATTACAAACCTCCATGGGTGGCATACTTCTGAGAAACTATTTTTTTTGCGACTTTACCGCATCGCTGAATACAAGCGGTTTGTTTCTCCGGTGCTCGCGCTCCCCCCCCCCCCACTGAGATCTAATAACCCGGGTTTTGATTTTCACCGCTGTATTCGGCCTTGGATCCGGTAAAGATCAATTATAAGCTTCTGCATGTTGGGGATTTGCTCGCTGAAAACACCCAATGTAATGAGGTTGTTGCGGTCACGGGGTTAGGGTTATATTGGCAAAATCGATGGGTGGGGTGATCGAATGGTGCTTGGTTATCTAGGCGGGTTGAAGGTTCTTCACGGGAGGGGGGGTCCGAGCGAGGGGGTCGGGTACCATGTGGTCGGCCGGCGTCCCGAGTGAGTGACGCACATTCACTGCTATGCAGTGTGTGGTGCGGGGGATTTCTGATGAATGCATGTCCGGGTTTCGTCCGAGATGTCTGGTCCGAATGTATTTTGGTACCCCGGACCCGGGTGTACCCGGAACGGTTTGGTCCAGTGCACCTTGTGTGCCGATATGCTCCTGAAGTGGTTTTCTACAAATGTGATGTCACATTTGTGTATGTTTGTTATCTCTTTATCGAATGATTATTCGTTCTCTCTCCTTCTACTTCTGTCTCTTATGGAATTGGATACAAATCCAGTAAGTAATCTTAGTGGGTTTAATGCGGTCTCTGACGCAAAAACGCCCACCCACCCAACCCTGAGAACTAGAACTCCTGACGGTGTCTGGTCCACGGTGAAGTGGTTTTTTCTTAAAGAAATGTTGATTCAGTTTAAGCTGTTCCAGGCCACACGGTGGCAGATCAGCAAACCAGTTGTTTTCAAGGTGGTCAAGAATGCCACGCGAGTGTGGTTTTACTCAGTATTTTTACATGTGCCCGAGGGGGGTTTCGACCAGCTCTCCTTTTCCCTCGCGCCCGGGTCTTTCCAAGAAAGAGAGCGAGGGTCTGAGTTGAAAGGGTGCGCTTCCGAGATGGTAGGATCGTGGCGGAAAGCTATCCACCCTCATATGCCGATGGCGTTTTCACCACCCCGTGGGTTTTAACAAGGGGAACCGTTGAGCCCATTAAGGTCATTCTTCTTTAAAAGTTCTTTAGTTTTCCAAGCACCATCTTACCTTCAATAGTTGATGGCTGGGCATCGCTGGGTGAAGAAATGGTAGCCAGGATGACCTGAAAAAGGGAAAAACTATATCTAACGTTTATGATTGATTGATCTCAAGATTCTCTTCTTTTCAGTTTTCTCTTAACACAACATGGGTTCCCGCTGTGTTCGCCATAACCCTCTGACGAACGCCGGCGGGGCGTTTGTCATCCACCCAGTACCTTTTCTTTGTTTTCTGTCACTCTTTGATTTGTTCGATTTCTCTAGTTTAGTAGCTTCTCTTGTCTTCATCTTTTTGCCCACTGACTACACGAGTGCTCGTTTCGCCTCGGCTTCTTCCTTTTTTCCTTCGGGCACCGCCGTTTGTTCAGTCGGAGCTGATTTGCCTTTGTAGTTTCATATCTTTTCAGATTTTCTTTCGTGATCCGTTGTTCTTGCATGTCCGTTTGGCATGCACACCTTTGGCACAAATGAAGGGGCACTCGGTGCTGGGGGCTTCCACGGTACCGGTGCCAAGCCACAAGAAAAAACACACAACAGAGATGTAGACGACGTGACGTGTCCCACACGCGACTGGACGCGAAGGGTGGACGAACGGAACCCCAGTTACGCGGCCACGCGGCTGTAGTCGCGTGCCTGCCTTGCCGCTTCCCATCGGGGTCGCGAAGAATCATGCCATGACTTGCCCCGCCTCAGGCCACGCCTCCCTCACTTCCCCTCGGCCTCTGTCTTCGCGACACATCTCACAGGTCAGTGCTTGTAGGTTAGGTTAAGATTCAGGTAGATTAGATTAAGTCAAAAGTTAGAGTTAGGTAGATTAGATTAAAATTAAAATTAGGGTTGAGGTCAGGTTAAGGTTTCATTGGCGAAGTCTTTCGACGGAGGCAATCGAATGGTACATGGTTTTCTGGATGGCTGAAAAGTTCTAGCACGGGAGGGGGGTCCGAGCGAGGGGGTCGGGTACCATGTGGTCGGCCGGCGTCCCGAGTGAGTGGCACACATTCACTGCTATGCGGTGTGTGGTGCGGGGGATTTCTGACGAATGCATGTCCGGGTTTCGTCCGAGATGTCTGGTCCGAATGTATTTTGGTACCCCGGACCCGGGTGTACCCGGGACGGTTTGGTCCAGTGCACCTTGTGTGCCGATATGCTCTTGAAGTGGTTTTCTACAAATGTGATGTCACATGCGTGTGTGTTTGTTATCTCTTTACCGAATGATTATTCGTTCTCTCTCCTTCTACTTCTGTCTCTTATGGAATTGGATACAAATCCAGTAAGTAATCTAAGTGGGTTTAATGCGGTCTCTGACGCAAAAACGAAAACAAAAACACATTTTGCACAAAAAATACCGTACGCACGCGCCCAGGCAGATCCGCAGCTTCTCGTCATCTAGCCGTTCAAGAAGTTCCGCCACGTCACAAAAGACGATTGTACTTCACAACATTCGCGCTTAACAATGAGCAACAAGACGGATATCGCTTCGCTTTCCACCGAGGAGGGCGATGTGGACATCAGTTTCTTTTTGAACAACCCAAGCACGTCGACTAGAGCGAAGACGTGGAGAGGTCTCCGCAAACAAGGGATCATTTCAGCGGAGAAGTATCACGAAGAGCTTGTGCGCCTGGCTGAGGGTCTTGAAAAGGACAAGGAAAGGGACCGAACGGTGCCGTTGGACGGTGACGCGAGGATTCAACACAACATGATGGAAGCGCAAACCATCTACGCGGACACACGGCTCCGCGAATGCATGAACACGGAAAATGCAGACAAACAGGCTATCGAGGCGCTCCGGAGCCTACGCCAAACAACGGGAGACCCGTTAGAAGGGGCCCTGGAAAAACTGGAAACGGCAATCGAAGCATCACAGGTGACACCAGTCGTGGCGGCGTCGGCGGTAATCCTGCTCGGCCTATCCGGGCCGGAGCTGAAAGAATTGAGCGATAGGGAGCGGATCGCGTTATGGCTCGATATGTTTCTCGAAGAACCCAAGCCGACGCGCCTTTTCCGGTACAACGTGCATGTTGCAAGGGCGATGGGAGCCCAGATGCGTACATGGCGACAAATTATCCAAGAAGTCAGCGAGCCATTGCTTCCACAAACGCCACGCCTGGCGAGATTCACGCGAGACATTATGGAAACAGCGCAGGCTGCAGTAATGACTAAAAAGGCGGAATTTGAAGGCGGCGCTGGTTACACCAAAAAACCCAAAAGCACGTTCCGGAACTCAAAGGACGATAAATGTGACCCGCTTGAAGGTGGAGCTGCGTATGCGCAAATTGTGGGCACGGACGGGTCACCAATTGGAGCGTTGGACTTGAGCAGCTGGGATGAATTCGCCACCACTCTTTACGCAAAGTTGGACACCCTCAATGCCAATGATCGTGAGCTTGTTTCTCGGATGATGAAAGAACGCATGCGCGCGCAAACGCGCCAAAGCACTCAATACCGCTCGGACGCCCCCGCAAATTACAAGAGTTACCAAGGACGAAATTATTCAAATGGTAGCAGGCGAGGCGGCTACGGCAACGGAAACGCAGGAGGCAGAGGCCACACATACCGCGGAGGCGAACCGCAGGAAAATCCAAAAAACTGATGCGCGACGGAACGGCAGCCGTCGTTTTGAAGGAGGAATCCACACACACACCAAAAATATGTCGAATATTGCCCGCGAATTCGGCAAGGAAGTGTGGGGCGGCGACATGCTCGAAGGCAAAACATCAAACATAGAACTCGACGCCATTTACGAGCAGTACCTCCCACCAAAACGCATCGTTCCGTCGGATACAATGGTGTACTTGGACCGCGATAAAACCCAACAACTTACGAAGATGGTGCGCGAGCACGGCTTTGTTTATTTTCCAATCTTTATTATGAAGCATTGGATAGCGGGCATTTTGGAGCAAGACGACGAGGATGCAACAGGCATTCAGTTATCCCTTTATGATTCCGCACCATCCCCAATTTTGGAGCAACAACTCAATGAGAACCTCAAAAGGTTTGGCCAGCTTTGCGTTTGGTGAAACAATTTTCGCCACGTCAGGAACGCTATAGCAATGATTGTGGGTTGTTCATGTCCGCGGCATTTTTCAGTCATTATTTACAATTAATGGTTGATCACCGTCGTGATTTGCCACGGTGTTTGCGACGACTATTTTATGCGGCGTCGCAGTATCACCCGCCTCGTGATTATTTCCTCACGAAAATGAGAAAGGTGCTCACGAACCACCCGGTGTCTAGGAAAGATTTCTTTTACGATGAAATCGCGAAGATGCCATGGAAGCGTGCAAAAATGGATGACGCAGTCCAATCATCCGGATCACGCGACGCTCTCCACGGAGGTGGTGGTGTAAAGCAGTCGAAAAAGTCTCCGCCGAATCGGAAACGACCAACGACACGCACCACACGAGCGGTCCAGAGCATTCCAAAACCATCTTCGAGACAGAAGAAAAGGGAAACCAGGATGCAGAGGAACGTGGACCGAGCTGCGCGAACGAGGCGCACACCACAGGAGAGAAAATCGACATCGCAGGCGTCGTCCCGAAAACGTCCGGACAGGTCCTCGATGGATGCTCCGCTTCCAAGGCGTAAGGCTGCAAAGAAACGTGGTAGACAAATGTCCGTGGATCCAGTTCAGGTGACAGAAAACACATCACATTCCCCACTGGTAAGCGACCCCTCATCCGATGATGAGGACATGCTGCTGATTGATGCGATCGCGCGTGCCGACGCACGCGCTGCAGCACTACGGGACAACGTGCCCGTCAATGAAACAACCAGCGCATCAGCACGAGACGTGGCTCACGAGCCTGATGGCGCATCAGCACGAGTCGTGACTCACGAGCCTGAGAGCGCATCGGCGAAAACTCCCGAAAAAGCATCAGAAAATGAGCAGAGGATTGTCCCAGAGAACATCCCAGGGAGTATGCCAGCGAACGCGACCGTGAGTGTAGCTGAAAACGTGCCGGCGAATCCATCACCACCACCTCCACAAGGGAAATGCATCTCCGAGTGGATAGAAGAAACATTCGCAGAGGCAAACAAACACGCCAGGAGGGTATACGAATTTGTTTTGGATCACCTATGGGCTGCGACGGCTCTGGCGAGAGCCGGCGATGGTGTCGCGCGCGGTATGAGCGACACAGCCGTTGGACAGCAGCGTGTGCGACACAAACTGACACCGCTGCAACCCTATAGTGTTCAAGAGATGCTGAAACTTCTCCACAAGAAGATCCACATCGTGGATCCATCACCGACCGATCCGAATGAGGTGATTTTCCGTGAGGAGAACGGAGCCGATGAGGTGTCGATGGACCCTCCGATCGACGAATTGTATCTCGTTCGAGGGCCCTCGATGTCGGCGTTATCTGACCAGTTTAGAAACTATAAGTTTCTCCTCGGAGCGAGACTCCGTGAGGCACCGGAAGACATGAACGGGGTGCGATACCCGAGCTATTACGTCCTCACAAAAGTGGCGTCGGAAGCGACGGTGGGTGTGTACATTCCCGCCGGGATGACGCATTACCCGACCTCAAAGCCACAGCGTGCGTCACGCCACGCGTCCCGATACGTGCCTCGTCCAAGAGGTGCGACGCCGGAGACACATCAAGGTCGCTCGGATGATCCAGCGCCACGCCTGACCAGACGGAAAAGATGGCCAGGTGATGGAGTGAACGTCGATCCGGACATCAACGATGAAGGCGATGAAGGCGAGACATCCAGGATTCCTGGCAACAGGAAAGGTGATGGATACGCCGATGTCGACGCGAACATATCGGAGGAGGCGAAACGAGCACTCGAGGATATCCGTTCAAACCCTTTAAACATGCAGGGCAGGCCTCTTTCGCAAGCAGAGGAAGCAGAGGCCTGCCCGAGAACTGGTTCCTCTTCAGCGCGAAACCGCCACACGTCTCACAGCTGGCATGGAGTCTTGTGAGGCCGGACACGCGCGCACACCATCTACGATGGCTGACGCGCATAAAATGCATGAATTCAGAGCAGATGCTCATGCGTCTTCCGTCGGCGTGCATCGACCTGATCCTGTCGACCGCTCGGGCACGCAAATGGAAGTGGGCAACGACAGCGAAGGCGTTTGCGGGAGTAGCGGGTGCGCTGCGCGACCTGCCGCTCTATTCCACCCAATCGCGAGGCATTCGCCTCCAGGACGACCCGGAATGGCGAAGCGCTTTTGGCACGGCGCAGCGCTTCATGAAGGAGTCGGTGCCAGACGCGCCTCCTTTCGTATCGCGTATGCAGGTCGAGAAAATCCTCGACCGACTTCGCCTAGGCCATCCTCGGGCTGCACTTTTCTTGGCGATGATGTGGGGATTCGCGGCGCGAGCGTGCGACATATCCACGCTGCGTGTGAAGGACGTGACGGTGTTTCCGACACCCGCGGCGGAGCCGGACCACCACAGCAGGAGAAGAGCGACCACCATCGCAGAGGAGGAGCCGTGCGTGCGAATCACCCTGACGATACGCAAAGGAAAAGGTGCCAAGACGAGGGGCCCATACCCTGTGCCGTCGATGCTGACCAGAGACCTTGCAGCCACGCTGCAAGAGATGATGGCAAAACGGAAACCATCAGAGGAGTTGTTCGCGCCTCACTCGGAGGAGCTGAGGTCGCGGATCGCACACGAGGTGCGGACAGAGATGCGAGGCGCACAGCTGCCCTCGATTCGAAAAGGCGCACTCCGCTGCATGGCGGAAGCGGGTGTCCCGCTGAAGGACTTGATGACGATATCAGGCCACGCCAAACAAGCCACGCTGCTGCGCTACCTTGGGTATGGCCAGCAGCCTACGGTGGAGGCCGAGACCGCAAGGGAAAACGCAGGAAGAGCGTTATTCCAGACCCGCTAGAAGCGGCGACTTCGGTGTTTCGTTTCCGCTCCCAGGAATCGTCATGTGCGAACCTCGCGATTGCACCGCAAGAGGTGTCGGACATGGTGGATCGCATGTCCGGGTTCGTCCGAGTGATGGCGGAAAGGCCGGCGCTGGTAAAGCACTGGCCGCTGCACTTGAAACAAAACACGCCGCTGGACATGGAGGCGGTGCTGACGATGCCGACAAAACGCGCCTCCACAAAGCGTTTTCTTCGCCGGATCCAGTGCTTCCTGGATCCCTGCTTCTATGACGGATTGCGGACCTCGCGGACCATCAAAAAATGCGCCCTGACAGCGGACGAGATCCGCCAGGCAGTCGACATGGGAAAATTCGAGCCGTGTCCTGCCAACGAATTGGGTACCCAGGCGCAACTGCCTGAGGGAGTGCATGGCGTGAACGTGTTCACGGTGCCCGAGTTGAAGGGCAGACGGCGCCTCATCACGGAGCCGCTGCTGAATCGGGTGATCCCGACACATCACGTGCCACGCGTCCACTACGACACCCGCCTCGGAAGGCGGCAGCGGTTGCGATACGCCCGCTACATGCTGCAGATCGATTTCGAAGCTTATTACGACGCTATCCCGATCGCGGCGACACTCCGCAACAAGTTCGTTTTTCGAGCACGACATGACGGGCGATACTACCGTCTGCGGACGCTTCCGACCGGTGCGCGGTGGAGCGTTGCAGTGGGTCAGGCCGTGACCTGGACGATCGTCGACATCGACACGCCAGTCACCATCACCACCCTCATCGACAACATTCTGATCGCAGCGAAGGAGGGTCAGGAACGTGAGTTCCTGATGGCGGTGCGCGCGGTCGTGGCGCGCATCAAGGCGGCAAACCTCATGACATCACCAAACCGTGACGAGTTGGAGGTGATGTCCGACGAGGCGATCTTGCAGATGGCAGGTGCCAATACGGTGTTTCTCGGTGAGGAATACATGTGGAACGGACATGAGCGTCTGATTCGGAACTCGGTCAAGACGGTGGCGAAGATGCAGATTGCGCTGCGGAAAACTTCCCACACGATTCGCAGTTTGGCGTCACTGATCTCGCTGATATTTTTCGCACTCCACACCACCCAGGTGAACCCGGCTCGCGCCTTCAAGCTGTTGAGAACCTACCGCGGCATATTCCGTCTGACGTTCCGGGGCTTCGACTGGGACGACCCAGTGCCATACATTGACTCGGCGGTTTCGCGCACACTCCAGGAGATTGGCGGAGCACTTGTGCACAACCAGTGGTGGAAAATATCGAATGAGCGTCACCCGTCCTATGACGAGGCGGCCTACGACGCGGTGTGTTTCACCGACGCGTCGCTGGAAGGCTGGGGTGCGGTCCTTCACCTGCGCGAGGCCGGCGCCACGGAAATGTGGACGTATCGACAACGTTGGACCGAGGACCTGGAGCAGCAGCTCTGCGGTGAGGACGGCGAGGCGACCCGCGTGCTGGAAAAACTGCGAAAATACCAGCAACAATGCCATAGGAATCCGGACGGCAAACTAGGAGATCCGGACCTCGAGACGGACCGGTTCCAGGCGAGGTACTCGGCACATGCGGAACCTCGCGCAGCGCAACTGATGCTGCGATACATTGTGGAACACCATCGCGTTCCAGATGGTGCACGCATCGCGCTGGCAACGGATCACCGGGCGATTGTGATTGCACAAAAGCACCTGAACGGTTTCGGTGGCATCGGTAGAGGCTATGCACTGAACAAACTTTTCGAGTACACATATGACCTCTGGTATGACAGAGGCATCGACGTAGTGTTTTTCTACGTCGAGGGTGCGCAGAATCCGGCTGACGCCTACTCGCGCCACTTTGGGGTTGACGCGACGGGGTCGCTGGAGGTGGAGCGTGTAGCTCCCATCGGTGTGCCGTTTCTCCGCCAAACGTGGTGCCCGCTATGCGAAGAGCGGCCCCGCGAGGAGGGCGGAGAAGTGTGACGACCAACCCCGCACACACACACACGCACACCATGAGATGAAGAACTTCGAAGGAAGAAAAGATGCAAGAGTGGTTTCTGGCTAACCGCGCGCTATGGGGGGCTTCCCCGGTACCGGTGCCAAGCCACAAGAAAAAACACACAACAGAGATGTAGACGACGTGACGTGTCCCACACGCGACTGGACGCGAAGGGTGGACGAACGGAACCCCAGTTACGCGGCCACGCGGCTGTAGTCGCGTGCCTGCCTTGCCGCTTCCCATCGGGGTCGCGAAGAATCATGCCATGACTTGCCCCACCTCAGGCCACGCCTCCCTCACTTCCCCTCGGCCTCTTTCTTTCGCGACACATCTCACACAGGTCGGTAGCATTTCATTGGCGAAGTCTTTTCGACGGAGGCAATCGAATGGTACATGATTTTCTGGATGGATTGAAAGTTCTGCACGGGAGGGGGTCCGAGCGAGGGGTCGGGTACCATGTGGTCGGCCGGCTTTCCGAGTGAGTGACGCACATTCACTGCTATGCGGTGTGTGGTGCGGGGGATTTCTGATGAATGCATGTCCGGGTTTCGTCCGAGATGTCTGGTCCGAATGTATTTTGGTACCCCGGACCCGGGTGTACCCGGGACGGTTTGGTCCAGTGCACCTTGTGTGCCGATATGCTCTTGAAGTGGTTTTCTACAAATGTGATGTCACATGTGTGTATGTTTGTTATCTCTTTACCGAATGATTATTCGTTCTCTCTCCTTCTACTTCTGTCTCTTATGGAATTGGATACAAATCCAGTAAGTAATCTAAGTGGGTTTAATGCGGTCTCTGACGCAAAAACGCCCACCCACCCAACCCTGAGAACTGGAACTCCTGACGGTGTCTGGTCCACGGTGAAGTGGTTTTCTTAAAGAAATGTTGATTCAGTTTAAGCTGTTCTATGCCACACGATGGCAGATCAGCAAACCAGTTTGTTTTCAAGGTGGTCAAGAATGCCACGCGAGTGTGATTTTATTCCGTGTTTTTACATGTGCCCGAGGGGGGTTTCGACCAGCTCTCCTTTTCCCCCGCGCCCGGGTCTTTCCAAGAAAGAGGGCGCGGGTCTGAGTTGAAAGGGTGCGCTTCCGAGATGGTAGGATCGTGGCGGAAAGCTATCCACCCTCATATGCCGAGGGCGTTTTACCACCCCGTGGGCTTTAACAAGGGGAATCGTTGATCCCGTTAAGGTCATTCTTCTTTAAAAGTTCTTTAGTTTTCCAAGCGCCATCTTACCTTCAATAGTTGATGGCTGGGCATCGCTGGGTGAAGAAATGGTAGCCAGGATGACCTGAAAAAGGGAAAAACTATATCTAACGTTTATGATTGATTTCTCTAAAGATTCTCTTGTTTCCAGTTTTCTCTTAACACAGCATGGATTCCCGCTGTGTTCGCCATAACCCTCTGACGAACGCCGGCGGGGCGTTTGTCATCCACCCAGTATCTTTTCTTTGTTTTCTGTCACTCTTTGATTTGTTCGATTTCTCTAGTTTAGTAGCTTCTCTTGTCTTCATCTTTTTGCCCACTAACAACAGGAGTGCTCGTTTCGCCTCGGCTTCTTCCTTTTTCCCTCGGGCACCACCGTTTGTTCAGTCGGAGCTGATTTGCCTTTGTAGTTTCATATGTTTTCGGATTCTCTTTCGTGATCCGTTGTTCTTGCATGTCCGTTTGGCATGCGCACCTTTGGCACAAATGAAGGGGCACTCGGTGCTGGGGGCTTCCCCGGTACCGGTGCCAAGCCACAAGAAAAAACACACAACAGAGATGTAGACGACGTGACGTGTCCCACACGCGACTGGACGCGAAGGGTGGACGAACGGAACCCCAGTTACGCGGCCACGCGGCTGTAGTCGCGTGCCTGCCTTGCCGCTTCCCATCGGGGTCGCGAAGAATCATGCCATGACTTGCCCCACCTCAGGCCACGCCTCCCTCACTTCCCCTCGGCCTCTTTCTTTCGCGACACATCTCACACAGGTCGGTAGCATTAGGTTGGTTAGGGTTAGGGTTAGTGGGTTTCATTGGCGAAGTCTTTTCGACGGAGGCAATCGAATGGTACATGATTTTCTGGATGGATTGAAATGGGCTTTAAGCTCGGCACGGGGGGGGCGAGCGAGGGGGTCGGGTACCATGTGGTCGGCCGGCTTTCCGAGTGAGTGACGCACATTCACTGCTATGCAGTGTGTGGTGCGGGGATTTCTGAAGAATGCATGTCCGGGTTTTCGTCCGAGATGTCTGGTCGAATGTATTTTGGTACCCCGGACCCGGGTGTACCAGGACGGTTTGGTCCAGTGCGCCTTGTGTGCCGATATGCTCCTGAAGTGGTTTTCTACAAATGTGATGTCACATGTGTGTATGTTTGTTATCTCTTTATCGAATGATTATTCGTTCTCTCTCCTTCTACTTCTGTCTCTTATGGAATTGGATACAAATCCAGTAAGTAATCTAAGTGGGTTTAATGCGGTCTCTGACGCAAAAACGCCCACCCACCCAACCCTGAGAACTGGAACTCCTGACGGTGTCTGGTCCACGGTGAAGTGGTTTTTCTTAAAGAAATGTTGATTCAGTTTAGGCTGTTCTATGCCACACGATGGCAGATCAGCGAAGCAGTCTGTTTTCAAGGTGGTCAAGAATGCCACGCGAGTGTGATTTTATTCCGTATTTTTACATGTGCCCGAGGGGGGTTTCGACCAGCTCTCCTTTTCCCCCGCGCCCGGGTCTTTCCAAGAAAGAGGGCGCGGGTCTGAGTTGAAAGGGTGCGCTTCCGAGATGGTAGGATCGTGGCGGAAAGCTATCCACCCTCATATGCCGATGGCGTTTCAACACCCCGTGGGCTTTAACAAGGGGAACCGTTGATCCCATTAAGGTCATTCTTCTTTAAAAGTTCTTTAGTTTTCCAAGCACCATCTTGCCTTCAATAGTTGATGGCTGGGCATCGCTGGGTGAAGAAATGGTAGCCAGGATGACCTGAAAAATGGAAAAACTATATCTAACGTTTATGATTGATTTCTCTAAAGATTCTCTTGTTTTCAGTTTTCTCTTGACACAGCATGGATTCACGCTGTGTTCGCCATAACCCTCTGACGAACGCCGGCGGGGCGTTTGTCATCCACCCAGTATCTTTTCTTTGTTTTCTGTCACTCTTTGATTTGTTCGATTTCTCTAGTTTAGTAGATTCTCTTGTCTTCGTCTTTTTGCCCACTGACAACACGAGTGCTCGTTTCGCCTCGGCTTCTTCTTTTTTTTTTTTTTCCCTCGGGCACCACCGTTTGTTCAGTCGGAGCTGATTTGCCTTTGTAGTTTCATATGTTTTCAGATTTTCTTTCGTGATCCGTTGTTCTTGCATGTCCGTTTGGCATGCACACCTTTGGCACAAATGAAGGGGCACTCGGTGCTGGGGGCTTCCCCGGTACCGGTGCCAAGCCACAAGAAAAAACACACAACAGAGATGTAGACGACGTGACGTGTCCCACACGCGACTGGACGCGAAGGGTGGACGAACGGAACCCCAGTTACGCGGCCACGCGGCTGTAGTCGCGTGCCTGCCTTGCCGCTTCCCATCGGGGTCGCGAAGAATCATGCCATGACTTGCCCCACCTCAGGCCACGCCTCCCTCACTTCCCCTCGGCCTCTTTCTTTCGCGACACATCTCACACAGGTCGGTAGCATTAGGGTTAGGGTTAGGGTTAGGTTGAGTTAGGGTTAGATTAGGGTTTCATTGGCGAAGTCTTTTCGACGGAGGCAATCAGAATGGTACATGATTTTCTGGATGGATTGAAAGTTCTACACGGGAGGGGGTCCGAGCGAGGGGTCGGGTACCATGTGGTCGGCCGGCTTTCCGAGTGAGTGACGCACATTCACTGCTATGCAGTGTGTGGTGCGGGGATTTCTGACGAATGCATGTCCGGGTTTCGTCCGAGATGTCTGGTCCGAATGTATTTTGGTACCCCGGACCCGGGTGTACCCGGGACGGTTTGGTCCAGTGCACCTTGTGTGCCGGTATGCTCCTGAAGTGGTTTTCTACAAATGTGATGTCACATGCATGTGTGTTTGTTATCTCTTTATCGAATGATTATTCGTTCTCTCTCCTTCTACTTCTGTCTCTTATGGAATTGGATACAAATCCAGTAAGTAATCTTAGTGGGTTTAATGCGGTCGTGTGACGCAAAAACGAAAACAAAAACACATTTTGCACAAAAAATACCGTGACGCACGCGCCCAGGCAGATCCGCAGCTTCTCGTCATCTAGCCGTTCAAGAAGTTCCGCCACGTCACAAAAAGACGATTGTACTTCACAACATTCGCGCTAACAATGAGCAACAAGACGGATGTCGCTTCGCTTTCCACCGAGGAGGGCGATGTGGACATCAGTTTCTTTTGAACAACCCAAGCACGTCGACTAGAGCGAGACGTGGAGAGAGTGTCACAAACAAGGGATCGTTCCAGCGGAGAAGTATCACGAAAAGCGGTGCGCGCGGCTGAGGGTCTTGGAAAGGACAAGGAAAAGGGACCGAACGGTTGTAGGTTGGGACAGGTGACGCAGATTCAACACTAACATGATGGAAAGCGCAACCAAGTCTACGCGGACACACGGCTCCGCGGATTGCATGAACACGGAAAATGCAGACAAACAGGCTATCAGGGCGCTCCGGAGCCTACGCCAAACAACAGGAGACCCGTTAGAAGGGGCCCCTGGAAAAACTGGAAACGGCAATCAAAGAAGCATCACAGGTGACACCAGTCGTGGCGGCGTCGGCGGTAATCCTGCTCGGCCTATCCGGGCCGGAGCTGAAGAATTGAGCGATAGGGAGCGGATCGCGTTATGGCTCGATATGTTTCTCCGAAGAACCCAAGCCGACGCGCCTTTTCCGGTACAACGTGCATGTTGCAAGGGCGATGGGAGCCCAGATGCGTACATGGCGACAAATTATCCAAGAAGTCAGCGAGCCATTGCTTCCACAAACGCCACGCCTGGCGAGATTCACGCGAGACATTATGGAAACAGCGCAGGCTGCAGTAATGACTAAAAAGGCGGAATTTGAAGGCGGCGCTGGTTACACAAAAAACCCAAAAAGCACGTTCCGGAACTCAAAGGACGATAAATGTGACCCGCTTGAAGGTGGAGCTGCGTATGCGCAAATTGTGGGCACGGACGGGTCACCAATTGGAGCGTTGGACTTGAGCAGCTGGGATGAATTCGCCACCACTCTTTACGCAAGTTGGACACCCTCAATGCCAATGATCGTGAGCTTGTTGTCTCGGATGATGAAGAACGCATGCGCGCGCAAACGCGCCAAAGCACTCCAATACCGCTCGGACGCCCCCGCAAATTACAAGAGTTACCAAGGACGAAATTATTCAAATGGTAGCAGGCGAGGCGGCTACGGCAACAGGGAAACAGCAGGAGGCAGAGGCCGCGCCGCGGAGGAGGCGAACCGCAGGAAAATCCAAAAGAGCTTCGATGCGCGACCGCGGAACGGCGGCCGGTCGATTTTGAAGGAGGAATCCACACACACACCAAAAAATATGTCGAATATTGCCCGCGGAATTCGGCAAGGAAGATGTGGGGGCGGCGACGTAGCTCGAAAGGCGGCAACATCAAACATAGAACTCGACGCAATTTACGAGCAGTACCTCCCGCAAAACGCGTCGTTCCGTCGGATACAATGGTGTAGCTTGGACCGCGATAAAACCCAACAACTTACGAGGATGGTGCGCGAGCACGGCACTGTTTATTTTCAATCTTTATTATGAAGCATTGGATAGCGGGCGTGCGAGGAGCAAGACGACGAGGATGCAACAGGCATCCAGTTATCACTTTATGATTCCGCACCATCCCTGAATTTTGGAGCAACAACTCAATGAGAACCTCAGGAGTTTGGCCAGCTTTGCGTTTGGTGAAACAATTTTCGCCCAAGATGGGAACGCTATAGCAATGATTGTGGGTTGTTCATGTCCGCGGCATTTTTCAGTCATTATTTACAATTAATGGTTGATCACCGTCGTGATTGCCACGAGGTGTTTGCGACGACTATTTTTATGCGGCGTCGCAGTATCACCCGCCTCGTGATTGATAATACGAAAATGAGAAAGGTGTGCGAACCGCCCGGGTGTCTAGGAAGATTTCTTTTACGATGAAATCGCAAAGA
>NW_027150675.1:0-85171 GCF_017918235.1 Porcisia hertigi
CTTTACCATGGTCACCTTCTGCAACCTTTCTGGTCGTATCGTCGACACACACACACACACACACACACACACACACACACACACACACACACACACACACACACACGCTGTGAATTTCTTCATACCGCCATCATCGACTGTCAGACGTGTGCGCTCCTCTGAAGACACCCATTTGTGTTTTTGTTTTGTTTACCCCTTCACCCGCTCCTTTGCACCGTCTCCGCTGTCATCAAGTGTCTGTGTGTGTGACACACAACGCAAGAGAGCGGAGAAAGCGCAGGAGATCAGACAAGGGTCCACGCACCCACCCACCTCCACTGTTGGAACCCCCACACACTCTCTTTTGTTTTCCCCTTCACCCCTCTCCTCTACGTCGCTCCCCTCCTCAAGCTGAGCACGCACACAAGAGTGGGGAAAAGGGGGGACACCACCGCCAGGCGGTGAAGCTTCACCGTCAATCGAGTGGGGGTCACACACGGCGAGTGCGCACTGCACAAAGGCGTATACTACAAACAGAGAAGTCACCGACGCCTGTGCACATACACTGAAGTACAACTCCAGCAACGACTGCACAGACACACATCATAAAGAAGTAAAAGGACGACTTGCACGGCCTGGTCGTCATTCTGTGTGTGTGGGTGTGTGTCCTCGCGGCTCTTCAGTTTCTCATTCTGCAACACAGCCTCCCTCTCTTCTTCCTCCCCCTCCCCCTTCTCTGCACGACGGTGGTCTCGCTGTTTTGTTTTTTCTCTGTGTGTGTTTCTGCATTTTTTTCTGTTCTCCTTTTGTTTCTAAATTAACGGTTCGCACTTGTTAACTGTACTCGGGGTGCAGCTTTGAAAGACGGTGGCGCCGCTTCCCCCTTCCCCACTACTCCCCTACTCCCCTCCTGCAGTCGTGTGTGTGTCTCTTGTTTTCGTGTGACGTGTTGTTGTGGAGACTAAGATATTTGTTTATTTTCATTCTTTTTGTGTGTGTGTTTGACCTGTACCGGCATTATCCATAATCCATTCACCCCCCTCCACTCCACTCCCCTCCCTTCCCTCCTTTTTTTCTCAGTGACATTTTTTATTTGTTTTTGGTTGACGTCCTCTAGAGTTTTGCAGTGATAACACGCGCCCAGCAAAGAGTGACGCGACCGACGTGCGTGTGTGTGTTTGGATTCATTTTGCCTTTGGTGGAGTGCCGCGTGTTCTTTTCCCTCCCCGCCCATCCCTGTCACGTTATCCTCGACGCCGTCCACCTCCCTGCCGTACCCGCCAGGCTGCCCCTCCCCCTCCCCCTTCCCCCACTCCGCTCCGCTGTGCACCTATCTTCACTCCCTGACGGCGCACATGCACAACACACCCGGTCGCATCGTCGCTGCGGCGGTGACGCTGCTACTGCTGTGTGTGGTGCACTACACGCAGGAGGCGCATGCCGTTACGACGAATTACTTCACGGCTGAGCAGCGGACCCACACGGCGAGGTTTCTCAAGGGGTTCCTGAGCGGCGCGACGGAGCTGCCGTCGGCGTGGACTGGGACGGACTTCTGTGGGTGGCGCGGTGTGAGCTGCCCAGATGCCACCGCGGTGAATGTGGACCTCTCAGGGGAGACGCTGGGGTCCAGTGTGACCCTCGCGGAGCTGAGTGACGAGGTGGACGGCTCTGAGGTGATGGTGCGGGAGCTGCGCGTGGCGAACCACGGCTCTTTGCTGAGAGGGACGCTGCCGGAGAGCTGGGCTCGCCTGACGCAGATGGACTTACTGGACCTGCATGGGAACGCGCTTTCTGGCACTCTTCCCTCTGCGTGGGGCAGCATGACTGCATTGAGGTCACTGTACATGGACGAAAATAAGCTGACGGGACCTCTACCGCCTGAGTGGGCGTCCATGAAGTGGCTCAGAACCATCTTGATAGGGGAGAACCTCTTATCGGGCCCGCTGCCGTCTTCTTGGGGGGTCATGCGGTTACTCGAGAGGCTTGATGCGGAGAGAAACTCAATCTCCGGTACCGTGCCTGCGGAGTGGAGCGGGTTAGAGGGGCTGAAGAGTCTGATGCTCGGGCGTAATGCGTTCTCCGGCACGCTGCCTCCGGAGTGGGGAGGCCTTGGTTTACTGTCACTGCTGTCCCTTTCTCTGAACCACCTGAGTGGCTCGTTGCCGGTGTCGTGGGGCTCGCTGCGCGGGAGAGCGTCACTATATCTAAATGGCAACGCTCTGTGCGGGTGCGTGCCTGCGTCGTGGTCTGCGCTAGAGGTGAAGGCGGAGGACGCGATGACGGTATCGAGCTGTGCGGCTGTCAATCCCTGCCGCGGCTCTGGAGTGCTGAGCGTGGCGCAGACTAGCACGCTGAAGTTCCTTCGGAGCTTCACTATGAGATTCTCCGAGCTGCAGTCGGCATGGACGGGGACGGACTTCTGTGGGTGGCGCGGTGTGACCTGCGTGGACGACACCACGGTGAACGTGGACTTCTCCAGGGAGACGCTGGGCTTTGCTGTGAGACTCCCGGAGCTTGGAGACGACGTGGACGGCTCGCAGGTGATGGTGCGTGAGCTGCGCGTGGCCCGACACGGGTCGTCGCTGAGAGGCACCCTGCCGGAGAGCTGGTCGCGCCTGACGCAGTTACGTCTGATAGACCTCCAGGGAAACGGCCTGCATGGAACTCTGCCCGCGTCATGGGTCAATCTCACAGCCTTGTCAGAGGTGTACCTAAGTAGTAACTGTTTGAGTGGAGCACTGCCTCCTGCGTGGTCGGAGATGAGGAGTTTACAGACAGTAATGATATACGGGAACAAGCTGAGCGGCACACTGCCGGTGTCATGGGCGAATCTGAAGTCCTTAGAGGTTCTGAACTTGTCGAAGAACAGACTGTGGGGCACATTGCCTCCGGAGTGGAGCGGCATGCCCTCTGTCTCCATCCTCTTGCTCGTGAGTAATGCGTTGTCCGGCACGCTGCCTCCGGAGTGGGAAGGCCTTGGTTCACTGTCACTGCTGTCCCTTTCTCTGAACCACCTGAGTGGCTCGTTGCCGGTGTCGTGGGGCTCGCTGCGCGGGAGAGCGTCACTATATCTAAATGACAACGCTCTGTGCGGGTGCGTGCCTGCGTCGTGGTCTGCGCTAGAGGTGGAGGTGGAGGACGCGATGACGGTATCGAGCTGTGCGGCTATCAATCCCTGCCGCGGCTCTGGAGTGCTGAGCGTGGCGCAGACTAGCACGCTGAAGTTCCTTCGGAGCTTCACTATGAGATTCTCCGAGCTGCAGTCGGCATGGACGGGGACGGACTTCTGTGGGTGGCGCGGTGTGACCTGCGTGGACGACACCACGGTGAACGTGGACTTCTCCAGGGAGACGCTGGGCTTTGCTGTGAGACTCCCGGAGCTTGGAGACGACGTGGACGGCTCGCAGGTGATGGTGCGTGAGCTGCGCGTGGCCCGACACGGGTCGTCGCTGAGAGGCACCCTGCCGGAGAGCTGGTCGCGCCTGACGCAGTTACGTCTGATAGACCTCCAGGGAAACGGCCTGCATGGAACTCTGCCCGCGTCATGGGTCAATCTCACAGCCTTGTCAGAGGTGTACCTAAGTAGTAACTGTTTGAGTGGAGCACTGCCTCCTGCGTGGTCGGAGATGAGGAGTTTACAGACAGTAATGATATACGGGAACAAGCTGAGCGGCACACTGCCGGTGTCATGGGCGTGCCTAGCTTCTGTCGGAATCGTGGACCTGTCGAACAACAGATTGTCCGGCACGCTGCCTCCGGAGTGGGGAGGCCTTGGTTCACTGTCACTGCTGTCCCTTTCTATGAACCACCTGAGTGGCTCGTTGCCGGTGTCGTGGGGCTCGCTGCGCGGGAGAGCGTCACTATATCTAAGTGGCAACGCTCTGTGCGGGTGCGTGCCTGCGTCGTGGTCTGCGCTAGAAGTGAAGGCGGAGGACGCGATGACGGTATCGAGCTGTGCGGCTGTCAATCCCTGCCGCGGCTCTGGAGTGCTGAGAGTGGCGCAGTCGAACACGCTGAAGTTCCTTCGGAGCTTCACGATGAGATTCTCTGAGCTGCAGTCTGCGTGGACTGGGACGGACTTCTGTGGGTGGCGCGGTGTGACCTGCGTGGACGGCACCACGGTGAACGTGGATCTCTCTGGGGAGACGCTGAAGTCCCCTGCGGAGTTGCCGGAGCTGGGTGATGACGTGGACGGCTCGCAGGTGATGGTGCGTGAGCTGCGCGTGGCCAACCACGGGTTTTCGCTGAGAGGTACGCTGCCGGCGAGCTGGGCTCGCCTCACACAGATGGACTTACTGGACCTGCATGGGAACGCGCTTTCTGGCACTCTTCCCTCTGCGTGGAGCAGCATGACTGCATTGAGGTCACTGTACATGGACGAAAATAAGCTAACGGGACCTCTACCGCCTGAGTGGGCGTCCATGAAGTGGCTCAGAACCATCTTGATAAAGGAGAACTTCTTATCGGGACCGCTGCCGGCTTCTTGGGGAGTCATGCGGTTACTCGAGAGGCTTGATGCGGAGAGAAACTCAATCTCCGGTACCCTGCCTGCGGAGTGGAGCGGGTTAGAGGGGCTGAAGAGCCTGATGCTTGGGCGTAATGCGTTGTCCGGCACGCTGCCTCCGGAGTGGGGAGGCCTTGGTTCACTGTCACTGCTGTCCCTTTCTATGAACCACCTGAGTGGCTCGTTGCCGGTGTCGTGGGGCTCGCTGCGCGGGAGAGCGTCACTATATCTAAGTGGCAACGCTCTGTGCGGGTGCGTGCCTGCGTCGTGGTCTGCGCTAGAAGTGAAGGCGGAGGACGCGATGACGGTATCGAGGTGTGCGGCTGTCAATCCCTGCCGCGGCTCTGGAGTGTTGAGAGTGGCGCAGTCGAACACGCTGAAGTTCCTTCGGAGCTTCACCATGAGATTCCCTGAGCTGCAGTCTGCGTGGACTGGGACGGGCTTCTGTGGGTGGCGCGGTGTGACCTGCG
Organism: Porcisia hertigi; assembly: GCF_017918235.1. NCBI lineage: Eukaryota > Euglenozoa > Kinetoplastea > Trypanosomatida > Trypanosomatidae > Porcisia > Porcisia hertigi. The sequence continues at coordinate 4,954 of NW_027150675.1, forward strand.
TGGACGCCACCACGGTGAACGTGGATCTCTCTGGGGAGACGCTGGAGTCCGCTGCGAAGTTTCCGGAGCTTGGCGACGACGTGGACGGCTCGCAGGTGATGGTGCGGGAGCTGCGCGTGGCGAACCACGGCTCTCTGCTGACAGGGACGCTGCCGGAGAGCTGGTCGCGCCTGACGCAGTTGCGTCTGATAGACACCGAAGCCAACGATCGCATCGGAGCACTTTGGAATGTTTAGCTCGATGAAAAACGGTCTTTTTCTCTCAGTTGGTTGTTTCTCAGCGTAGGCCAATCAGCGCAGGGTGGAACGCAAGGCGTATTGGTATGGCGGCTCGCCACACGTGTGTGTGTGTGTGTGGATGACTTGTGCTTTTTGTCTCTCCCCCCACCTCCCTCATCCCCGAAGGGGACTTTGAACTTTGTGAGGGCAGAGTCTGTCCTCCTGTATCTCAGGGACTTGGCAGTCTTGTGGGTGATGCTCGGTGTTTTCAGAGGCCCTGTGAGTGTCACTGCCGCTTTGCTTGGCGTCTTTGTGTATCGTCGGCGCCCAGCCGCTCCGGCAGCCACTCACGAAGAAGAGTGGGAGGGAGGAAGTCATGGTGCTGTTCACGAGCGGCAGGACGACGCATGAGGCCATGCCGCCAACACGACAGAGTAAGGCAGGTGCAGGGCTTGGTGCGAAATAGAAGGGAGGCAATCGCAACGGATGGTGTCCAGGCATATAGCCACGCACCACCTCGTCTTTTCTGCTTTCGTGTTCTGTTCAATGTAGGTCTTATGGCGAGGGTTATTTGTGCAGTGCTGGTCTCACCCCTTTTTCTTTCAGCCTCCCCCCCCCCCCCCCCCTCATCATCACGTCTCTCGCCTCGTGAGTGTTGTACTGCAGGGATCTCTGCGCTGCAGTGTGTTCCCCTCGTCTCTCCTCTCCCTCCCTCCGTCGCATTCTCCCCCGTTCTGGACTTTGACTCATGAGCTCGGTTTTCCTCGCCGGATGACACGAGGACACACGTGCGTCGGAGCGTGTGTGTGTGTGTGTGTGGAGTACTCCTGTCTTAGTGTGTGCGGGTGTCTGTGTGTGGGAGCAGATGTGTGTATACGTCTCAGCGGTGTACCTGCGTCGCGGAGCTCTGCGCTCACTCGCGTCGTGGTGCAGAAGACGTACGTGGTAGCGGATGCCAGCCCCCACCTCGCTCCCACAACACACACACACAACCCTCTGCACCCACTTCTCCGCCTAAAGGATATATTAAACATATAAATGCATAAGTAATGTAGTACATTTTCTCTCTCTCCCCCTCTGTGTGTGTGTCTTCTGTATTGTGTCAGTGGTGGCGTCTTTTTGTTTCTCGGTATTTTTTTTTTCCCCCTCATGACGTGCAGTGCTTTGCAGGACACGATGTGTGGTTTATGCGGGGTGAGGCACACACGAGTGTACATCCCGGTGAAGTGTCTCTTCCCCCTTATCTCCATCCCCTCCTTCTTTTCGTTTCCACTCTTTTTTGTGTGCGTGCTGTGACGTTCGCGTTCTCCTCCCCTATTTTATGCAGGCTCGCTTGCTGCGTATGGTGGTCTTTCCTCTCTCTCTCCCTGTGCCGTGGCGTGTGAACCCTGTCGTGCCAGTCTCAGTGTATGTTTGTGCGGGGTTGATGGAGAAGGGCAGGCGCACAGAGAGAGAGGGCAGAGTGAACCACGGTGAAAAAGAACATATATCCACGAGGACTGCAGAAAGGGCAATGGGCATGGCCATCACCGACGGGCAGGGTGATCCCCTCCCCCCTCCCCCCTCCCCCATCCGCCATCCTCTCCCCTCTCTTTGCCGATAGCTGCTCGCGTACCTCTCTGCCACCCGGCGCACAATGCTCCGAGTGCCTCGTGTCGGGTGTAGCCGCTGTGCTGTGACACTTCCGTGCCACCCCTCTCGCATGACTGGTGTCCACACCGCGCATCGGTCACTGTCCCACCCACGTCTACCATGTGTGCGTGCTGCTGCGTTGGAGGGTGGGAGATAAGTGGGGGAGGGAGGGGGGATGCGAGTGCAGGCCTCAGCTCTTTCTGCGCATCACGCGCAGATATATTCTCTCTGTGGGCGACCTCCCTGCTGTCGCCGCTGCGCGCTACTCGACCGGGGCATGCGCACTGGGCCCTTTGCTGCTGGGTGTGGAGTGTGTGGCGGCACTGCCTGTAGCGTTTGTGCGGCGATGGCGTTCGACGCGCCTCAGAGTGGCCGACGTCGTCGGTGGCACATGTGCGGCTGCCCGCCCCTTCCTCACCCTGGAGACCCCGCCCTATGCGCGTCTGTCTGTCACCTCCCCTGTGCGTGCACGCATGTCTGATGTGTGGCTTCGACGATTCGCGTTGCACACGAGCTGCTTCCCCACGGCCCCTCGTTTTGTGGTGTTGGCCAGTCACCTACCCACCCACATACACCCACACACCCTTGCCGTCTTTCTCTGCCTCCACTCCTCCCTCTCTCTCTCCTGTGTGTGTGTTTGTCTCGTTTGCGCGTTTATTTTTGTCCCCACTTGTTTGATCCCCGCCGCCAACCTGATCGGCAATACACACACACACACACGTACACGCACATCCAGTGAGTCTCTTCGTCTCCCGATTATTGACCTATCCAACGAGCGAGCTGTTTGCAAGACATCATTTTGTTTTCATATTTTGAAGTGCCCTTCGCCCCTCCCGAATCCTCTCTAACTCTCACCCCCCCCTCCGTGTGTGTGTGTGACACCGCTGAATAGCGTAGAAAGCGCAGGAGACGAGTCCTCCTCTTCTCTCGCAGTGTGCGCTGCCCACCGGCCCCCCTCGCCACACCCTCAGTCACAGCCCCTGCTCCCTTCACCCGGCTTGCTGCGTTGTTCATCATCCTACCGACCGTGCCAGGCGAAAAACACTCACCGACGTCCATCGAGTAGGACACACACGGCGAGTGCGCCCTGTATAAAGCGAAACACTGAAAACAAATACATCACCGGCGCCTGCGCACATACACTGAAGCGCAACAGCAACAACGACTGCACAGGCACACAACAACGAAAGGGGTTAGCAGTCCACTTGCACGGCTTGGAGCATCACACCGCCTTCCCGCCTTCGCGCTTCCTCTCCTCTCTCTGTACCGCGGGCACTACCACTGTGTTTCTCTTTTTTTCTGTATTTTCGCAGTGTCCCTCTTTTTTGCTTTTCATTTTCCCATATTTTACGTTTCCCCACTGTACTCGGAGTCCCGTTTTAAACAGAAGAACAGTAGCAGCCTTTTTTTTTTCACCCTCTACTTCCTTCCCCCCTCTCCCCCTCTCCCCTCTACTCCCCCCCTCTCCCCTCTTCTCCCTCATCTTCTCCACTATTTAATCCTTTGGCGCTGTTCCTCTCTTGTGACGCGTGGTTCGACCGACTTGAACAGACGATATTTGTTTCTCCTCGCTGCACCGGTCCGCTCGCTATTTTGTGTATTTTTTTTTGTTTTGCTTCAAGTCGCCCCTTCTCCGTGCTCCACACATTTTAGTGGCCGCACGTGCGCATCGAATACCGACGTGAGGGCCGTGTCTGTGTGTGTGACGGTTTCTTCTTCTGTTTTGTGGAGTGCCGCATTTCCTTGTCCCCCACACGCCTTTGTCGCGCTAGCCTCACGCCGTCGAACACCGTGCCGTACCACCCGCCACATCTCCCTCCCTCCCCTTGACGGAGCCCCCTCCCCAAAGAAATAAAAGTGAAGAGAGGGAACACGAGGGAATGGCGCACGTGCACGACGCACCCCGTCGCATCATCGCCGCGGCGGTGACGCTGCTGCTGGTGTGTGTGGTGCACTACACGCAGGGTGCGCACGCTGCCACGACCAGTGACTTCACGGCGGAGCAGCGGACCCACACGGCGAGGTTTCTCAAGGGGTTCCTGAGCGGAGCGACGGAGCTGGAGTCGACGTGGACTGGGACGGACTTCTGTGGGTGGCTTCATGTGAGCTGCCCGGATGCGAACACGGTGAATGTGGACTGGAGCTGGGAGTGGCTGGGGTCCAATGTGACGCTGGCAGAGCTGAGTGAGGACGTGGACGGCTCTGAGGTGATGGTGCGAGAGGTGCGCCTTCAGTTCCATGATTCGTCGCTGAGTGGCACGCTGCCGGAGAGCTGGTCGCGCCTGACGCAGCTGCGGGTGTTGGACCTATCCAATAACAATATCAATGGTACGTTGCCGGCTGTGTGGGGCAGTATGACCGCCTTGACGAAGCTTTTCCTCAGCAGCAATCAGCTGACTGGCACCCTACACACCTCCTGGGCTTCGATGACGTCACTGCAGGAGCTGTCGCTGATGCAAAACTCACTGATGGGGTCTCTGCCTGCGTCGTGGGGTACATTGACAGGAGTAACCAACCTCGAGTTGGGCCGGAACAACCTATCCGGGACACTCCCTCCCGAGTGGGGAGCGATGTGGAGGTTGACGGAGCTCCAAATGGATGAAAACTCACTTTCTGGACCGCTGCCTGCTGGGTGGCTTACCATGAGGTCGTTGAGCACACTGGACTTGAAGTCGAACAGGCTTTCTGGCACCCTTCCTGCCGAGTGGGCGGTGATGTCGAGGCTAAGGGAACTCAATATTGAACGCAACTCACTCTCAGGTCCGCTGCCTGCGGCGTGGACTAGCATGACGTCCTTGAGTACACTGGGCTTGAAGTCGAACATGCTCTCTGGCACCCTCCCCCGCGAGTGGGGTGCGATGCCGAGGATAAGGGAACTCAATATTGAACGCAACTCACTCTCGGGAGCGCTGCCTGCGGCCTGGGGGTCGCTAAATGGAGACCCGAAGATCTACTTGAGCCTGAATGCTTTTTGCGGCTGCGTGCCCGAGTCATGGAAATCACTGAACTACCGTGTGGATGACGTCCTCACTACATTGTTTTGTTGGGTACGCAACCCCTGTTACACCTACTCCTTCGCAGATCTGCATATTAGCTGGGTCCGCTAGACGCCGTGGGTGGTGCAGGATCTTATCGGCGGGCATGTCCATTGCTGCAAGGCTGGGTTTGGTGGATCTAGATTCTCATTGCGCCACGCCTGCAGGTGCTCCTGAACAATAGGAGGGTTGTCATCGACGTTGTGGAGTCCCAAACAACAGCGATGCCTCCGAACTGGCAGGCAACGGCGACAGAGTGAGGCATCGTTGGTGAGGCAAAAGGAGGAAATAATCGAGTCATTCTCGTCGTGGTGGCACACCCCCCCACACACCCACACACACACACACAAGCAGGTGTGTAGGATGTACACACCGGGGTGTGTCTGCCCGTCTTGCCACCTACCGCCCCTCTCCATCTCCCCTCCCCTCCCCCTTTTCCGTGCATCTGGTGTGTTGGTGGCATCCTCGCTTCATTAGTATCCCCCCTCCCACACTCTCCACCCATAAATCAGGCTATAGGACATACATACGTAGATTTAACTGCATAAGTAGTGTAGTACATTCTCTCTCCCTCTCTCTCCCTCTGTCTGTGCGGTTGTGTGCGGTTGTGTGCATCTCTCTCTTTTTTTTTATCTCGTGTATTCGGTACTGTTCCGCTTCTTCCTCCCTCCTTTTTTTCCCAGCTCTGATGTTGGCAGGACGGAGAGCACCGGTGTGCTGGTGCGGGCGCTGCACTCCTGTGGGACAGACGGAATAAACGCGAAACGCAAAAGGGGGGGTTGTGTATACGTGCACACATTTGTGTTAGATGTGCGCGTGTGTGACGCAAACGCTCAACACCCCACGTGGACCGTACGCATTGCACACGCGTGCGTCCGAGTGTGTTTTTGTGTTCCTTTGTCAGTGGTGGCGACCTCTTGTACAACGCTCTTTCTTTTTCTTTTGGTATTGAAGCATTACTCTGCAGGACGCGGTGCGTGGTGTGTGCAGGAGTCACGCGCACACGGGTGTACGTCCGAGTGGAGTCTCTCTGTCTCCTCCCCTCCCTCTTATCCCCCATTTGTTTCTCTATTCCCCCAGTTTTCCCCTCTTCTCCCCCAGTTCCCTCTTTTTACCCCTATTTGTTTCTCTCCCCATTTTTCCCCACGCGTTTGACATTTTTCTCCGTTTTTCCCATTATTCGTCTCCGTGTTGTCCTGCCCTCGTCGCTTCCGTCAGACGCGCTCCGTCCCCTCCCCTCTGCAGTGTATCCGAGCGGGGATGATGGAGAGTGGCAGGCAGAGAGAAGTGAGACATGAAAAGAAAATGAAAAGCGCCACGTCGACTGTAAACAAAAAGGGCGGAGGGCGTTGCCGCCACTGCGATTCTCCCTTCCAACTCCCCTCCGTTCAGATGGCCGGTGTTCTCCCCACCAGCGGAAGAGCGGTGCACCACGAGCAACGGCGCCAGCCCTCCGTGCCGCGCCACCATCCCCGATATGTTCCCCTGAGGTGGTTGTACGCGGATGCCACACTGCCTCTCTTCCACCAGCTCCCCGCCGCTCTGCGTGCTGTTGGGTTCCCCTCTCACACCTCATCACGTCGTTGTGGACTCCTTCCCCCCACTCTTCTCCTCCTCCCCGGCATACCTCCTCACCCCTCACTTTCTCTCTCACACACACAGACGCACTTACGCGTCTTTCCAATCGTCCTCTTTTTAAGTGGCTCCTGCGCAGCGAATTTGTGATGTCTGTCGCGGTGGCGCGGCCGTGATGGCGATGTCGATGTCTCGGCCTCTCGGCTTCCCCGGCTGGATAGACGCTCGCCAGTGACGCAGGCGGTGCCCTCGATGTGGATGACGGTGGCGCAGATGCACCGCGTGACTGGTTTACGTCGCGGGCACGAGAGTGCACGCTGAGGCATCTGTTCCCCTGCTTCCCTGCGCAGACACTGCCAAGCACCCCAGCCAGCGAGGCCGTGGTGTTTTGGTGCACCGTGCTGGGTGGATCTGCGGCGGAGAGCTGACATGTCTACGTCTGCCACCGAGTTGTGTGTGTGTGTGGATTATGAGAACAACGGTGGCGTGTGAGGTGCGGTCAGGGCCAACTGGACTGCGCCGGTAAACGCGCTTCCGCGCTGAGCACGTTTTGTGCGTGCCTGTCTGTGTGCGACTTGGATGCCCCATTGCCCCGCGCTACCGGAGTGGGGTGTGGGCATTACGCCCTGTGCTGCTCGGCGTGGGATCTTTGGTCGCACTGCCCGCGTCATGTGTGCAGCGGCGCCTGTCGGCGCGGCTCTCTGTGCAGCCAACGCCATCGGTCGCAGTTGTGCATTCACGCTCGCTCTTGCAGATCCGGCGTGATGCTGTGTCTCTCACCCCGTGTCTGTGGGTCCACGCATGTGTGCCGTGTTGCTGCGATCAGTTGCGCTGCCCGACAATTGCCTCCCGCCACGACTCCTACGCGACTTGTCTGGTGTTGTTTGCCGGGCACATCCTCTCACCCACCCTCGCTCTCTTTTCCTGCAACCATTTCTCTGTCTGTCTGTCTGTCTTTGTCACGCTGGTCCTTACATGTTTCTCTGTCCCGTTAATCATGTACTGCAAACGTTGCTCGCTAACACAACACACACCCACACGCAGGCACAGCCAGTGAGTCTCTTCGTCTCCCGATTATCGACCTATCTAACGAGTGAGCTGTTTGCAAGACATCCTTTTTTACTCCCTATTTTGAAGTGCCCTTCGCCCCTCCTGATTCCTCTGATCTCGCTGATTCCCCCGCAGTGTGACGTGCCCGCCGCCACCGACCCTTCCCCCCTTTCCCACATCCGCAGCCACTCCACTCCACTCCCTCCCCCCTGTCTCTCCCCTCGCCCCCTTCATCCGGTCTTTCGACGTCGTTTGACTCTCCTACCGGCACCGTGAGAGACGACAAACATTCACCGTCAATCGAGTGGGGGTCACACGCGGCGGGTGCGCACTGCATAAACGGCAAGTAAATACTACAAACAGAGAAGTCACCGACGCCCGTGCACATACACTGAAGTACAACTCCAGCAACGACTGCACAGACGCGCACACGACACATTATAAATAAGGAGAGAGTGGTCACTCGCGCGTTTTGTGCTTCTCTCTCTCTGTGTTCCAGTGTGTGTGTGTGTGTGTGTGATTGTGCGACCGCTATTGTCTATTCTACGCTCTGCACCGTAACCCCCTCTACTCCCCCTCCCTTCTTCCTCCCCTTCTCCCCTTCTCTGCCCGTTAGTGCCGTGGCTGTGTGTGTTTGTCTGTTTTGTGTATTAGTGTTTCTCGATATTTTCGCTCCCTCTCTATTTATTTTTTGTCCTTCTCTCACGTTTCACGTTGTCCACTGTACTCGAGTGCAGGCTGGTGATAAACCGCCCACTCCACTCCACCCCCCTTTTTTTTACTCCCCTCTTCTATTCCGTCTACTCTTCCCCCTTTTGATCCCCCTTCTCTCCTTCTCTCCTTCTCCCTCTCCCCTTTCCCGCACCCTCGGGTGTCACTCTTGTTTCTGCGACGTGTTTCTCTGACGACTTCAATAGACGACAACTGTCGTTCTTCCTGCACTGGTGCGTTCAATTTTTTCTTCTGGCTTTTCTTCCTGTCTCACGTGCTCTGCACACTGTCAGGGATAACGTGGGCACATCGGAGACCGACCCGACAGACGTCCGTGCCCGTGTGTGTGTGTGTGTGTGGTTGAGTGGGTCGTTTTCCCGCGTTGTGTGGTGCCGCATTTTCTCTCTTGTCCCCAACTCCTCCCTGCGGCGTTACTGTCGACGCAGTCCGGCTCCGTGCCGCCGCACCGCCCGACGCTTCCCTCCCATCCACCTCCGCTGTGCGCCTTTTTCCCCCTCCCCCCACGACGGTGCACATGCACGACGCACCCCGTCGCATCATCGCCGCGGCGGTGACGCTGCTGCTGCTGTGTGTGGTGCACTACACGCAGGAGGCGCGTGCCGTCACAGCGAATGACTTCACGGCGGCGCAGCGGACCCACACGGCTGAGGTTTCTCAAGGTTTTCCTGAGCGGCGCGACGGAGCTGCAGTCGGCGTGGACTGGGATGAACTTCTGCGGGTGGTCGCGGTGTGAGCTGCCCAGATGCCGCAACTGTAATTGTGGACTTGTCTGGAAAGTCGCTGGGTTCCGCCGTGACGCTGCCGGAGCTGAGTGGGGACGTGGACGGCTCTGAGGTGATGGTGCGCGAACTTTATGTGGCCAACCAGGGCTCGTCGCTGAGAGGTACGCTGCCGGAGAGCTGGACGCGCCTGACGCAGCTGCGAGTGCTGGACCTGCAGGGTAATGATCTGCATGGCATTCTGCCTCCGACGTGGGGTAGCATGTCTTCGGTGTCGGAGTTGTACCTGAATCGTAACCGATTGAGTGGGTCATTGCCGGCTGCGTGGTCGAGCATGAGGATGGCGGTGACATTGGCACTGTACGGCAACTCGCTTAATGGGACGCTGCCGGCAGCGTGGGCGGAGATGCGCCGTATTGAGACGCTCAATTTGTGGAAAAATCGTCTCTCCGGCACGCTGCCTGCGAAATGGGGTAGGATGGGGAGTATTCAATCGTTAATCCTCGGTGGTAACAGGCTATCGGGCACGTTGCCTGCTGGGTGGGGTAACATGAGCTCTATGTTGCTGCTTTCGCTCGCGCACAACCATCTGAGCGGCTCGCTGCCTCCGCAGTGGGGCTCGCTGCCGGCCGGGGCATCCCTATTTCTGAGTGGCAACGTGCTGTGCGGGTGCGTGCCTGCCTCGTGGTCTGCACTGGATGTGGAGGCGGGCGATGTGCTGACGGCGTCCACCTGCGCAACCGTAAACGCCTGTGGAGATGGTGCCGGTGGCGTGCTGAGCGTGGCGCAGTCGAACACGCTGATGTTCCTTCGGAGTTTCTCCACGCAGTCCACCGAGCTGCAGTCGGCGTGGACTAGGACGAACTTCTGCGGGTGGCGCGGTGTGACCTGCGTGGACGCCACCACTGTGATTGTGGACCTCTCAGGGGAGACGCTGTTGTCTGCTATGAGACCTGCAGAGCTCGATGACGACGTGGACGGCTCTGAGGTGATGGTGCGGGAGCTGCGGATAGCCAACCACGGCTCTTTGCTGACGGGGACGCTGCCCGCGAGCTGGTCCCGCCTGACGCAGCTGCGGGTGATAGACTTGCAGGGTAACGATTTGTACAGCACTCTTCCCGCGTCGTGGGGTAACCTGACGTCTATCTCCAAAGTGTACCTGAGTCGTAACCGCCTGAGTGGATCATTGCCGCCTGCGTGGTCAAGCATGATGACGGTGAGGGAGATGGCGCTGCGTCAGAACCTGCTCTACGGGACTCTCCCCGCGCCGTGGGGTGAGATGAGGTCTATCACCACGCTGAGCCTGTCGCACAACGCGCTTTCTGGGACATTGCCATCAGAGTGGAGCAGCATGACAGCACTGACTTACCTGCGGCTTGATAGAAATGCTCTATTTGGCACGCTGCCTGCAGAGTGGAGCGGCATGAGCTCATTGTCTGTGATGTGGCTGTCCGAGAATGATCTAAGCGGCTCGTTGCCCGAGTCATGGGGCTCGCTTCCCGTGGGTGCGTCTGTCTCCCTGAAAAACAATATTTTCTGTGGCTGCGTTCCTGCGTCGTGGTCCTCGTTGGGTGTGGCCGCCGATAAGTCGGTGAAGTCGCCGGGCTGTGTGACCAGCAACGGCTGCAAAGGCGCCGGGGTGCTGAGCGTGTCGCAGTCGAACACGCTGAAGTTCCTTCGGAGCTTCACCATGAAGTTCTCCGAGCTGCAGTTCGCGTGGGCTGGGGCGGACTTCTGTGAGTGGCGCTGTGTGAGCTGCCCGGACAGCACCACCGTGGATGTGGACCTCTCGAGGGAGAAGCTGGAGTCCGCTGTGACGTTGCCGGGGCTGAGCGACGAGGTGGACGGCTCACAGGTAATGGTGCGGGAGCTGCGCGTGGCCAACCAGGGCTCTCTGCTGGCAGGGACGCTGCCGGCGAGCTGGTCGCGCCTGACGCAGCTGCGGGTGCTAGACCTGCGGGGCAATGATCTGGATGGCAGCCTATCCTCGTCGTGGGGTGAGATGACGGCGTTGACGACAGTTCATCTTGACATGAATCGGCTATCTGGCACCCTCCCCGTAAAATGGGGTTCCATGAAGTCGCTGAAGCGGCTCACGCTGATGGAAAACTCCCTCTCAGGGCCTCTACCGGCGGCATGGGGTGACATGCGCTGGCTACTTGTGCTGGGTCTGGAAAGGAACGACCTGACGGGCACGCTCCCGGCTTCGTGGGGCGGCATGAAGGCACTAACGACCATCGAAGTGGCCAGGAATCAGCTGTATGGCACGCTGCCTGTCGAATGGGCGTCGATGGAGTCCCTGACACGGCTCACGATGAGGAGTAACTTGCTCGTCGGCCCGCTACCGGTGGCATGGGGGTGCATGGGGGGGCTGCGGGATGTGGATTTGGCAAGTAACTCACTGTCCGGCACCCTTCCCACTAGCTGGGGCAGCATGACGGCGTTGACGAGGATGTATCTGGACACGAATCAGCTGTCAGGGACCCTTCCACCTGAGTGGGGGTCGATGACGTCGCTGATAATGCTGACGATGAGGGGCAATCTACTGTCTGGACCGCTTCCCTCGGCGTGGGGGTCTCTCCCCTCGCAGGCGCATGTGTACCTGACTGACAACGCCTTCTGTGGGTGTGTGCCGGCCTCGTGGTCATCGTTCAACGCACACGTGGATACCCGTGTTGCCGTCTCCACATGTGCGGCAGACAACGTCTGTACCCCCTTGGCATGAGTTCCTGAAGGCCTCCACCGCTCCATCCAACTCTTCTCTAAGGAGCTTGACGGACACTTGGTGGTGCTAGGTGGGATTGGCCACTGTCATCGACACACACTACCTGTGCTGCGGCTGGCACTGTGCTGTCGTGGCTTCGCCGCTGCGTGTGATTATCCGAGGGGAGAGGAGGAGGAGGATACTGGGGAGATTTCACCAACTGACAGGAGAACGCGACATCAGACCCTCCACCCCTCTTTTTCCTGCCACGACGACTGTGTTTGACAGCGGCCAGGGAGGTGCTGAGAGTGGGAGGGGGGGGGGGAGGGGAGGGGAGTGCGAGGGAAAACGCCGCGCCCATGTGGCCCTGTCGGGCGTACATGTGTCACCTTCCTCCTTCCCCTCCAAGAGAAGAGAAGAGGGAGGATGTAGATGTCACACAAATCCTGTAAGGCATTCACCAGTGAGAAGCTGTAGACGTCCATGCAAGATGAGTGACCACGCCGAGCCGCGTGTGGCGGTGTTTCGCCGAGTTTTAACTGCATCTGGCGACTGCGATTAATTGAGAATCAGCTGTGCGTCACTCTTTTGTGCGTAGGTTTCCGCGTGTGTGACGTGAATGCTTGCTTGCATCCTGCTGACAGCACGACGACACAGGCGGCAGAGGGGCGTGGTGTGGTGTGTGGGGGGGGGGGGACGCTTACTGTTGACCTCACAAGGCAATTTTTCTTTTTTAGTCCCCCTCCCCTCCCCAGTCTCTCCCCCTCCATCGGTGTGTGTGTACCGCCACACGCGCCGTATGCTCACGGTCCACGCACAAATAAGATGTTTTTTTTCTTTCAGTGATGTATACGTGAATTCGAAGGTGTAGCGCATTGGAATGCGTGTGTATGTGCGTGCGTTCATTTTTTGTATTTCCCGATGACGTTTCCCCAGATCGTGCCTTCCCTTCTGCTTTTTCTTCTGTTCCGCTGTCTTTTTTTGCACTGCCGCAGAATCTCACGTGTCTGCTCGTGGTGCGCAGTTTTTCGTAAGCGAACGAACCCGAGACTGCGATGTATCTAAGTGTTCTTGGGGTGTGCGTGTTTGTCACGCACTCGCTTACCTGCCGACACCCGCAAATCAACATGAGCGCCTCGGTATGCGTGTGTGTGTGGTGCGTGTGTGTCTTGCATCAGCGGCGGCGGCTCTTTCCTCCCCTTCTCTCTTTCCGTCTGTTGTTTGTCATAAGAACTACTTTTTAGGACGCAGTACGTGGTGTAGGTGCGTGTGTGTGTCGCGCGCACACGAGAGACCGTCCCAGCGAAGTGTCTTCGCCCCCCCCCCCTCTCCCCTTTCCTTCTCCGCTTTCCCTCTTTCACATCTGTTGTTTGACGTTCGCGGCCTCTTTTCATTACTACTCTTAACACGCGCACTCGCTGTGTATTATCGCCGCTGCCGCTGCCCTCCTGTCTGTGCCCGTCTGCGTGACATCTGTGCTGCCTCCTGCTTGCTAGCGAGCGTTTGTGGGAGGGTGATAGAGGGCATCGAGGGGGGACAACGAGAGCGGAGCGGTCCATAGAACAACAAAACAAAGACGAGAATCATAACAGAGGCGAAGGGCATCGACACCACCCACCCAAAGAGACATGGAGCCCCCATGACTTTTCTCCTCCCTTCCCCCCCCCCTTGCCAACGGCTGCCCGTGCACCTGTGGGCCACCCCTCCTGCAAACCCTGGCACGCCTGATGTGCGTGCTGACCGCCGTGATCGGCTGTGCAGCGACGCATCCCTGCCACCCCTGCCGCCTGGCTGGCGTGCATGCCGCGCATCGGCCACAGACTCATCCCCATATATGTGCGCGGGTGCCGCTATAGCAGAAACAGAGTGAATCCGACTGCGGTGCGGGGAAGCTGTTGTAGTCGAGGGGCGGCAGGGAAGAGGACACGCGAGTGTATGGCTCTTCCGCCTTCGCGTGTCAGCCCGTATCACGCTATTAAGTCTGTTGGTGACCTCCCTGCCCCTGTTGCTGCGCGCTACCTGACCGGGGCTTGCGCAGTGGACCCTCTTCTGCTCTGCATGGAAGTGTTGGGTGGCACTGCCCCCGCGTCGTTTGCGCGGCGGTGGCGGTCGACGCGCCTCAGTGTGGCCGACGCGGTCGGTGGCCCGTATGCAGTGACGCTCGCCTCACCCTGGAGACCCCCCCCCGTCCCATCCGCGTCTATCTTTCTCTCACACCATTCCGGTGCGTGCATGCGTGTGTGCCGTGTGGCTGCGATCAGTTGCGCTGCACGACGATTGCCCCTCTCCACTGCCCCTCATCTTGTGGTGTTGGCCAGTCACCTATACACCCACACACACACACTCACACATCCTTGTCATCTCTCACTTTCTCAATCCCTCCTTCCCTCTTTCTGTTGTGTGTGCATGTCTTGTTGGCGCTTTTTTCTGTTTTGTTCATACTCGTTTGATCACCGCCGCCAACGCAATCGGCAACCTCCCTCATCCCCTCATCCCCCCCCCTCCACACACACACACACACACACACACACGTACGTGCATATGCGCAGTGACTCTTTTAGTCCCCCGATTATCGACCTATCCAACGAGTGAGCTGTTTGCAAGACATCCTTTTTTATTCCCTATTTTGAAGTGCCCTTCGCCCCTCCTGATTCCTCTGATTCCCCCGCAGTGTGACGTGCCCGCCACCACCGACCCTTCCCCCTTTCCCACATCCGCAGCCACTCCACTCCACTCCCTCCCCCCTGTCTTTCCCCTCGCCCCCTTCATCCCGTCTTTCGACATCGTTTCACCCTCTTACCGGCACCGTGAGAGACGACAAACATTCACCGTCAATCGAGTGGGGTCACACACGGCGGGTGCGCACTGCATAAACGGCAAGTAAATACTACAAACCGAGAAGTCACCGACGCCCGTGCACATACACTGAAGTACAACTCCAGCAACGACTGCACAGACGCGCACACGACACATTATAAAAAGGAGAGAGTGGCCACTCGCGCGTTTTGTGCTTCTCTCTCTCTGTGATCCAGTGTGTGATTGTGTGTGTGATTGTGCGACCGCTATTGTCTATTCTACGCTCTGCACCGTAACCTCCTCTACTCCCCCTCCCTTCTTCCTCCCCTTCTCCCCTTTCTCTGCCCGTTAGTGCCGTGGCTGTGTGTGTTTGTCTGTTTTGTGTTTTTGTATTTCTCGATATTTTTGCTCTCTCCCTCCCTCTATTTATTTATTGTCCCTCTCTCACGTTTCACGTTGTCCACTGTACTCGAGTGCAGGCTGGAGATAAACCGCCTACTCCACCCCCTCCCCCTTTTTTTTACTCCCCTCTTCTATTCCGTCTACTCTTCCCCTTTTTGATCCCCCTTCTCTCCTTCTCCCCTCTCTCTCCCTCTCCCCTTTCCCGCACCCTCGGGTGTCACTCTTGTTTCTACGACGTGTTTCTCTGACGATTTCAATAGACGACAACTGTCGTTCTTTCTGCACTGGTGCGTTCAATTTTTTCTTCTAGCTTTTCTTTCTGTCTCACGTGCTGTGCACACTGTTAGGGATAACGTGGGCACATCGGAGACCAACCCGACAGACGTCTGTGCCCGTGTGTGTGTGTGTGTGTGTGGTTGAGTGGGTCGTTTTCGCGCGTTGTGTGGTGCCGCATTCTCTCTCTTGTCCCCAACTCCTCCCTGCGGCGTTACTGTCGACGCAGTCCGGCTCCGTGCCGCCGCACCGCCCGACGCTTCCCTCCCATCCACCTCCGCTGTGCGCCTTTTTCCCCCTCCCCCCACGACGGTGCACATGCACGACGCACCCCGTCGCATCATCGCCGCGGCGGTGACGCTGCTGCTGCTGTGTGTGGTGCACTACACACAGGAGGCGCATGCTGCCACGGCGAATGACTTCACGGCGGCGCAGCGGACCCACACGCTGAGGTTTCTCAAGGTTTTCCTGAGCGGAGCGACGGAGCTGCAGTCGGCGTGGACTAGGATGAACTTCTGCGGGTGGCGCGGTGTGAGCTGCCCAGATGCCGCAACTGTAATTGTGGACTTGTCTGGAAAGTCGCTGGGTTCCGCCGTGACGCTGCCGGAGCTGAGTGGGGACGTGGACGGCTCTGAGGTGATGGTGCGCGAACTTTATGTGGCCAACCAGGGCTCGTCGCTGAGAGGTACGCTGCCGGAGAGCTGGACGCGCCTGACGCAGCTGCGAGTGCTGGACCTGCAGGGTAATGATCTGCATGGCATTCTGCCTCCGACGTGGGGTAGCATGTCTTCGGTGTCGGAGTTGTACCTGAATCGTAACCGATTGAGTGGGTCATTGCCGGCTGCGTGGTCGAGCATGAGGATGGCGGTGACATTGGCACTGTACGGCAACTCGCTTAATGGGACGCTGCCGGCAGCGTGGGCGGAGATGCGCCGTATTGAGACGCTCAATTTGTGGAAAAATCGTCTCTCCGGCACGCTGCCTGCGAAATGGGGTAGGATGGGGAGTATTCAATCGTTAATACTCGGTGGTAACAGGCTATCGGGCACGTTGCCTGCTGGGTGGGGTAACATGAGCTCTATGTTGCTGCTTTCGCTCGCGCACAACCATCTGAGCGGCTCGCTGCCTCCGCAGTGGGGCTCGCTGCCGGCCGGGGCATCCCTATTTCTGAGTGGCAACGTGCTGTGCGGGTGCGTGCCTGCCTCGTGGTCTGCACTGGATGTGGAGGCGGGCGATGTGCTGACGGCGTCCACCTGCGCAACCGTAAACGCCTGTGGAGATGGTGCCGGTGGCGTGCTGAGCGTGGCGCAGTCGAACACGCTGATGTTCCTTCGGAGTTTCTCCACGCAGTCCACCGAGCTGCAGTCGGCGTGGACTAGGACGAACTTCTGCGGGTGGCGCGGTGTGACCTGCGTGGACGCCACCACTGTGATTGTGGACCTCTCAGGGGAGACGCTGTTGTCTGCTATGAGACCTGCAGAGCTCGATGACGACGTGGACGGCTCTGAGGTGATGGTGCGGGAGCTGCGGATAGCCAACCACGGCTCTTTGCTGACGGGGACGCTGCCCGCGAGCTGGTCCCGCCTGACGCAGCTGCGGGTGATAGACCTGCAGGGTAACGATTTGTACAGCACTCTTCCCGCGTCGTGGGGTAACCTGACGTCTATCTCCAAAGTGTACCTGAGTCGTAACCGCCTGAGTGGATCTTTGCCGGCTGCGTGGTCAAGCATGATTACAGTGGGGGAGGTGGCGCTGCGTCAGAACCTGCTCTACGGGACTCTTCCCGCGCCGTGGGGTGAGATGAGGTCTATCACCACGCTGAGCCTGTCGCACAACGCGCTTTCTGGGACATTGCCATCAGAGTGGAGCAGCATGACAGCACTGACTTACCTGCGGCTTGATAGAAATGCTCTATTTGGCACGCTGCCTGCAGAGTGGAGCGGCATGAGCTCATTGTCTGTGATGTGGCTGTCCGAGAATGATCTAAGCGGCTCGTTGCCCGTGTCATGGGGCTCGCTTCCGGTGGGCGCGTCTGTCTCCCTGAAAAGCAATATTTTCTGTGGCTGCGTTCCTGCGTCGTGGTCCTCGTTGGGTGTGGCCGCCGATGAGTCGGTGAAGTCGCCGGACTGTGTGACCAGCAACGGCTGCAAAGGCGCCGGGGTGCTGAGCGTGTCGCAGTCGAACACGCTGAAGTTCCTTCGGAGCTTCACCATGAAGTTCTCCGAGCTGCAGTTCGCGTGGGCTGGGGCGGACTTCTGTGAGTGGCGCTGTGTGAGCTGCCCGGACAGCACCACGGTGAACGTGGACCTCTCGAGGGAGAAGCTGGGTTCCGCTGTGACGTTGCCGGGGCTGAGCGACGAGGTGGACGGCTCACAGGTAATGGTGCGTGAGCTGCGCGTGGCCAACCAGGGCTCTCTGCTGGCAGGGACGCTGCCGGCGAGCTGGTCGCGCCTGACGCAGCTGCGGGTGCTAGACCTGCGGGGCAATGATCTGGATGGCAGCCTATCCTCGTCGTGGGGTGAGATGACGGCGTTGACGACAGTTCATCTTGACATGAATCGGCTATCTGGCACCCTCCCCGTAAAATGGGGTTCCATGAAGTCGCTGAAGCGGCTCACGCTGATGGAAAACTCCCTCTCAGGGCCTCTACCGGCGGCATGGGGTGACATGCGCTGGCTACTTGTGCTGGATCTGGATAGGAACGACCTGACGGGCACGCTCCCGGCTTCGTGGGGGAACTTGACAGCCCTCACTGGCCTTCAGATGGCGACGAATAGGCTGTCTGGGAGTCTGCCTGCCGAGTGGGCGTCCATGACGTCTGTTGTCAAGGTAATGTTGTCTGAGAACGCACTGTCGGGACCGCTACCGGCGTCGTGGGGCGGTATGAAGAGGTTGAAGTGGCTCGATTTGGGGAGAAACTCGCTGTCCGGCACCCTGCCCGCTGCCTGGGGCGGCATGACGGCGTTGACCAAGCTGTACCTGCAGTTGAATGCGCTCTCGGGCACCCTTCCTGCGGCGTGGGTTTCCATGACGTCGCTGAGGAGGTTCTCGGTGATGGAAAACTCCCTGTCTGGACAATTGCCAGCGGAGTGGGGAGGGATGACCGGGATGGAGGAGCTGGACTTGACGCGCAACTCCCTGAGTGGCACGCTTCCAGCTGCGTGGGGCGGCATGAAGGCACTAACCACCATTGAAATGGCCACAAATCAGCTGTCAGGGACCCTTTCACCTGAGTGGGCGTCGATGGAGTCCCTGACACGGCTCACGATGAGGAGTAACTTGCTCGTCGGCCCGCTACCGGTGGCATGGGGGTGCATGAGGGGGCTGCGGGATGTGGATTTGGCAAGTAACTCACTGTCAGGCACCCTTCCCACTAGCTGGGGCAGCATGACGGCGTTGACGAGGATGTATCTGGAAGCGAATCAGCTGTCAGGGACCCTTCCACCTGAGTGGGCGTCGATGACGTCGCTGATAATGCTGACGATGAGGGGCAACCTACTGTCTGGACCGCTTCCCTCAGCGTGGGGGTCTCTTCCCTCGCAGGCGCATGTGTACCTGACTGACAACGCCTTCTGTGGGTGTGTGCCGGCCTCGTGGTCATCGTTCAACGCACACGTGGATACCCGTGTTGCCGCCTCCACATGTGCGGCAGACAACGTCTGTACCCCCTTGGCATGAGTTCCTGATGTCCTGGACGTCCTCCGCTGCTGCCAACTGTTGTCTCAAGAGGTTAACGGAGAGTTAGTGGTGCTAGGTGGGAT
Organism: Porcisia hertigi; assembly: GCF_017918235.1. Taxonomy (NCBI): domain Eukaryota; phylum Euglenozoa; class Kinetoplastea; order Trypanosomatida; family Trypanosomatidae; genus Porcisia; species Porcisia hertigi. The sequence continues at coordinate 23,851 of NW_027150675.1, forward strand.
CGGCCACTGTCATCGACACACACTACCTGTGCTGCAGTTGGCACTGTGTCGATGTTTCGGGGCAGCTGCGTACCACCACACGCGCACACAACGCTCTGCACCCACTGTTGCGCCTGTAGGATATATATGAAAAAATATAATTGCATAATTAGCGTAGTACATCTCTTTCTCTCTCCCTGTGCTTGTAAATAATCTTTTTTTGTCATGTATTCGGTGGAGCTCCTCCTCTCCCCTTCTCTCCCCCCATTGCCTAGTTTTGGGGAGGACCTAGAGCACTGGCGTGCTAGTTCTTGGCGCACTCTGTGAAGGATGAGTAAGTGCAAGATAGAAGTGGTATGCATTTGTGTGCTACATGTGCGTCTGTGACACACTAAGTGAGACGCCCATACGCACGCTGCACACTCTACACACGCACGTGCCTCCAGATGTGTGCTGTGCCCGTGTGCATGTGTCTTCTGTATTGTGTCAGTGACGGCGTCTTTTTGTTTCTCGCTGTGTTTTTTCCCCCTCATGACGTGCAGTGCTTTGCAGGACACAATGTGTGGTTTATGCGGGAGTGAGGCACACACCAGTGTACATCCCGGCGAAGCGTCTCTTCCCTCCCTTCTTCCCTTCTTCGAATTTGTTTCCTGTTTTTTGTGTGTTGTGACGTTCGTGACTTCTTCCCCTATTTTATGCAGGCTCGTTCGCTGCGTATGATGGTCTTTCCCCCTCTCTCTCTCCCTGTGCCGTGGCGTGTGACCCCTGTCGTGCCAGTCTCAGTGTATGTTTGTGCGGGGTTGATGGAGAAGGGCAGGCGCACAGAGAGAGAGAGAAAGGGCGGAGTGAACCGCGGTAAAAAAAAGAACATATACTCACGAGGACTGCAGAAAGGGCGATGTGCATGGCCATCACCGACGGGCAGGGTGATCCCCTCCCCCTCCCCCCTCCCCCCTCCCCCATCCGCCATCCTCTCCCCTCTCCTTGCCGATAGCTGCTCGCGTACCTCTCTGCCACCCGGCGCACAATGCTCCGAGTGCCTCGTGTCGGGTGTAGCCGCTGTGCTGTGACACTTCCGTGCCACTCCTCTCGCATGACTGGTGTCCACACCGCGCATCGGTCACTGTCCCACCCACGTCTACCATGTGTGCGTGCTGCTGCGTTGGAGGGTGGGTGATAAGTGGGGGAGGGGAGGGTGCGAGTGCAGGCCTCAGCTCTCTCTGCGCATCACACGCAGATATATGCACTCTGTGGGCGACCTCCCTGCTGTCGCCGCTGCGCGCTACCTGACCGGGGCATGCGCACTGGGCCCTTTGCTGCTGGGTGTGGAGTGTGTGGCGGCACTGCCTGTAGCGTTTGTGCGGCGATGGCGTTCGACGCACCCCGGTGTGGCCGACGTCGTCGGTGGCCCGTGCGCAGTGACCCTCGCCTCACCCTGGAGACCCCCTGTCTCATCTGTGTCTATTTTTCTCTCTCTGTTTCACATCATGTGGTGCGTGCATGCGTGTGTGCCGTGTGGCTGCGCTCATTCGCGTTGCACGACAACTGCCTCCTCCCGCCACGGCCCGTCATCTTGTGGTGTTGGCGAGTCTCCTACACACCCACATACACGCACACATCCTTGTCATCTCCAACCGCCCTCCCTCCTTCGCCTTCTTCTTCCTTCTTTCTCTTCCCTGCGTGTGTCTGCTTTGCGGGCGCGTTTGTTTTTGTCACTGCTCGGTTGATTACCGCCGCCGACGTCAACGGCGACACACACGTACACACACGCACATCCAGTGACTCTCTTCGTCTCCCGATTATCGACCTATCTAACGAGTGAGCTGTTTGCAAGCCATTTTTTTTTTCCCCTTTTTTGAAGTGCCCTTCGCCCCTCCTGATTCCTCTGATTCCCCCGCAGTGTGACGTGCCCGCCACCACCGACCCTTCCCCCCCTTTCCCACATCCGCAGCCACTCCACTCCACTCCACTCCTCCCCCCTCTTTTTCTCCTCGCCCCCTTCATCCCGTCTTTCGACGTCGTTTCACCCTCCTACCGGCACCGTGAGAGACGACAAACATTCACCGTCAATCGAGTGGGGGTCATACACGGCGGGTGCGCACTGCATAAACCCAAGTAAATATACAAAGGAATCACCGACGCCCGTGCACAGACACTGAAGTACAACTCCGACAAGGACTGCACAGGCACACATCATAAAAAGGTAAAAGACGACTCGCACAGCCTGGTCGTCATTCTGTGTGTGTGGGTGTGTGTCCTCGCGGCTCTTCAGTTTCTGATTCTGCAACACAGCCCTCTCCCTCTCTTCTTCCTCCCCCTCCCCCTTCTCTGCACGACGGTGGTCTCGCTGTTTTGTTTTTCTCCGTGTGTGTTTCTGCATTTTTTTTTCAGTTCTTCTTTTGTTTCTAAATTAACAGTTCGCGTCGTTAACTGTACTCGGGGTGCAGCTTTAAAAGACGGTGGCGCCGCTCCCGCCCCTCCCCACTACTCCCCCTACTCCCCCCTGCAGTCGTGTGTGTGTCTCTTGTTTTCGTGTGACGTGTTGTTGTGGAGACTCAGATATTTGTTTATTCTTTTTTTTGTGTGTGTGTGTTTGACCTGTACCGGCATTATCCATAATCCATTCACCCCCCCTCCACTCCACTCCCCTCCCTTTCCCTCTTTTTTTTCTCAGTGACATTTATTATTATTTTTTTGTTGACGTCCTCTACAGTTTTGCAGTGATAACACGCGCCCAGCAAAGAGTGACACGACCGACGTGCGTGTGTGTGTTTGGATTGATTTTGTCTTTGGTGGAGTGCCGCGTGTTCTTCCCCCCCCCCGCCCGTCCCTGTCAGGTTATCCTCGACGCCGTCCATCTCATTGCCGTACCAGATAGGCTGCCCGTTCCCCTTCCCCTCCCCCACTCGCTCCGCTGTGCGCCTATCTTCACTCCCTGACGGCGCACATGCACGACACACCCCGTCGCATCATCGCCGCGGCGGTGACCCTGCTGCTGGTGTGTGTCGTGCACTACACGCAGGAGGCGCGTGCCGTCACAGCGAATGACTTCACGGCGGCGCAGCGGAACCACACGGCGAGGTTTCTCAGGGGGTTCCTGAGCGGAGCGACGGAGCTGCAGTCGACGTGGACTGGGACGGACTTCTGCGGGTGGCGCGGTGTGAGCTGCCCAGATGCCACCACGGTGAATGTGGACTTGTCTGGAAAGCCGCTAGGGTCCAGTGTGACGCTGCTGGAGCTGAGTGACGAGGTGGACGGCTCTGAGGTGATGGTGTGCGAACTTTATTTGGCTAACTACGGCCCGTCGCTAGGGGGAACACTGCCGGAGAGCTGGTCGCGCCTGACGCAGCTGCGGGTGCTGGACTTGGAGGGAAACGGGCTGGACGGCAGTGTGCCCGCAACGTGGTGCACAATGGGTGCGCTGTCGGAGATGTATCTGAGTCGTAACCACCTGACTGGGTCATTGCCGGCCGCGTGGTCGAGCATGAGGTCGCTGAAGACGCTGGCGCTGTCCCGAAACGCCCTAAGCGGCCCACTACCAGCGTCATGGGCCCAGTTGATTGCTATTGAGACGCTGAATCTTTGGAGTAACGGCTTATCCGGCACCCTGCCCACAGAGTGGGGCGGTATGACGAAGCTCACAAGTCTTATGTTGGGTAGCAACGCACTTTCGGGCACGTTGCCTGCGGAGTGGGGCAGTATGAGCTCAGTGTCGTTGTTATCACTCTTCCACAACCATCTGAGCGGCTCACTGCCTACGTCGTGGGGCTCGCTGCCTGCAGAGACATCCATATTTCTGAGTGGCAACGTGCTGTGCGGGTGCGTGCCTGCGTCGTGGTCTGCACTGGATGTTCAGGCGGACGATGTGCTGACGGCGTCTACCTGTGCAACCGTGAACGCCTGTGGAGATGGTGCCGGTGGCGTGCTGAGCGTGGCGCAGTCGAACACGCTGAAGTTCCTTCGGAGTTTCTCCACGCAGTCCACCGAGCTGCAGTCGGCGTGGACGGGGACGGACTTCTGTGAGTGGCGCAGTGTGTCGTGCTTGGACGCCACCACGGTGATTGTAGAATTGTCCGGACAGACGCTGGGTTCCGCTGTGACGCTGCCGGAGCTCGATGATGACGTGGACGGCTCGCAGGTGATGGTGCGGGAGCTGCGGATAGCCAACCACCGCTCATTTGTGAAAGGGACGCTGCCGGCGAGCTGGGCGCGCCTGACGAAGTTGCGTGTGCTGGACTTGGAGGGCAACAGGTTGCACGGGACTGCGCCCGCATCGTGGGGCAGCATGGCGGCGCTGTTGGAGCTTCACCTGAAAAGTAACCGCCTGAGTGGCACGCTGCCGGCTTCATGGTCAAGCATGAGGTCGTTGAGGACGCTCGCTTTGTCCGGGAATGCCTTGAGTGGCACGCTGCCTACGTCGTGGGCTGACATGAGCTCCATGGACACACTAAATCTGTGGAGTAACGATTTATCCGGTACGCTGCCACCGGAGTGGGGTAGGTTGAGCGGGTTGAGCTACCTTGTTCTAGAAGCGAATGCGCTATCTGGAAAGCTGCCTGCCGAGTGGAGTGGTATGACGAAGCTCAGGACTCTCATGCTAGGAAGCAATAGGCTATCCGGGACGTTGCCTGCGGGTTGGGGGAGGCTGACGGCTGTAAGTATCCTGATGCTGGGTAGCAACGCACTTTCGGGCACGTTGCCTGCGGAGTGGGCCAGTATGAGCTCAGTGTCATTGTTATCATTCTTCCCCAACCATCTGAGCGGCTCACTGCCTACGTCGTGGGGCTCGCTGCCTGCAGAGACATCCATATTTCTGAGTGGCAACGTGCTGTGCGGGTGCGTGCCTGCGTCGTGGTCTGCACTGGATGTTCAGGCGGATGACGTGCTGACAGCTTCTACCTGCGCAACCGTGAACGCCTGTGGAGATGGTGTCGGTAGCGTGCTGAGCGTGACGCAGTCGAACACGCTGAAGTTCCTGCGGAGTTTCTCCACGCAGTCCACCGAGCTGCAGTTGGCGTGGACGGGGACGGGGTTCTGTGGGTGGCGCGGTGTGAGCTGCGTGGACGCCGCCACGGTGAATGTAGACTTGTCCGGACAGACGCTGGGTTCCGATGTGACGCTGCCGGAGCTCGATGATGACGTGGACGGCTCGCAGGTGATGGTGCGGGAGCTGCGGATGGCCAACCAGGGCTCTTTGCTGACGGGGACGCTGCCGGCGAGCTGGTCGCGCCTCACGAAGTTGCGTGTGCTGGACTTGGAGGGCAACAGGTTGCACGGGAGTGCGCCCGCATCGTGGGGCAGCATGGCGGCGCTGTTGGAGCTTCACCTGAAAAGTAACCGTCTGAGTGGCATGCTGCCGGCTTCATGGTCGAGCATGAGGTCGTTGAGGACGCTCGCGCTGTCCGGGAATGTCTTGAGCGGCTCACTGCCTACTTTGTTGGGCTCGCTGCCGGCAGGGGCATCCCTATTTCTGAGTGGAAACGTGCTGTGCGGGTGCGTGCCTGCGTCGTGGTCTGCACTGGATGTGGAGGCGGATGATGTGCTGACAGCTTCTACCTGCGCAACCGTGAACGCCTGTGGAGATGGTGCCGGTGGCGTGCTGAGCGTGGCGCAGTCGAATACACTGAAGTTCCTGCGCAGTTTTTTCACTCAGTCCACCGAGCTGCAGTCGGCGTGGACGGGGACGGACTTCTGTGGGTGGTCTGGGGTGAGCTGCCCAGATGCCACCACGGTGATTGTGGACCTCTCAGGGGAGACGCTGTTGTCAACGGTGAGGCTGCTAGAGCTCGATGATGACGTGGACGGTTCGCAGGTGATGGTGCGGGAGCTGCGCGTGGCGAACAAGGGCTCATTCGTGAGGGGCACGCTGCCGGCGAGCTGGTCCCGCCTGACGCAGTTGCGTGTGCTGGACTTGGAGGGCAACAGGTTGCACGGGAGTGCGCCCGCATCGTGGGGCAGCATGGCGGCGCTGTTGGAGCTTCACCTGAGTCGTAACCGTCTGAGTGGCACGCTGCCGGCTTCATGGTCGAGCATGAGGTCGTTGAGGACGCTCGCGCTGTCCGGGAATGTCTTGAGCGGCACGCTGCCTGCGTCATGGGCTGACATGAGCTCCATGGACACACTAAATCTGTGGAGTAACGATTTATCCGGCACGCTGCCACCGGAGTGGGGAAGCCTCACCTCGCTCTCATCGCTTTGTTTGCATTCCAACCATCTCAGCGGCACACTGCCTACGTCGTGGGGCTCGCTGCCTGCAGGAGCCTCCATATTTCTGAGTGGCAACGTGCTGTGCGGGTGCGTGCCTGCGTCGTGGTCTGCACTGGATGTTCAGGCGGACGATGTGCTGACGGCGTCCACCTGCGCAACCGTGAACGCCTGTGGAGATGGTGCCGGTGGCGTGCTGAGCGTGGCGCAGTCGAACACGCTGAAGTTCCTTCGCGGCTTTTCGATGAGCTCGGCAGCGCTGAGGTCCGCATGGGCCGGGGTAGACTTCTGTGCGTGGCGCGGTGTGAGCTGCGTGGACGCCACCACAGTGAATGTAGACCTCTCTGGGGAGACGCCGGGTTCCGCTGTGACGCTGCCGGAGCTTGGAGACGATGTGGACGGCTCGCAGGTGATGGTGCGGGAGCTGCGGATAGCTAACCACGGCTCTTTGCTGAAAGGCACACTGCCCGAGAGCTGGTCCCGCCTGACGCAGTTGCGTGTGCTGGATCTTCAGGGCAACAGGTTGCACGGGACTCTGCCTGCGTCGTGGGGCAGCATGACAGGGCTCACCACACTACAAATGTGCTTTAATTTATTGTTTGGGTCTCTCCCACCCGACTGGGCTTCTATGAGGTCGCTGGCGACGCTTTCGCTCACGATGAACACATTATCGGGATCGCTACCGGCGGCTTGGGGAGGCTTGAAAGGACTGCAGGTGCTTGACTTGTGGAGCAACTCGCTCCACGGCACACTCCCACCAGAATGGGCTTCTATGAGGTCGCTGGCGACGTTTTTTTTGAATGAGAACGCACTCTCGGGGCCGCTGCCAGCTGAGTGGGGTAGGATGACATCGTTGACCACTATTCAGATGGCTGCTAACGCTCTGTCCGGCACTCTGCCCTCTGAGTGGGCCTCTATGAAGTCATTGGCTATTCTCACGCTAAATGACAATCTCTTGACAGGAGGGCTACCTGCCGACTGGGGGAGCATGACTGCGTTGGTCACGATTCAGATGGACAGGAATAAACTGTCCGGCACTCTGCCCTCGGAGTGGGCTTCCATGAAGTCATTGACTATTCTCACGCTGAAGGGTAATCTTTTGACAGGAGGGCTACCTGCCGACTGGGGGAGCATGACTGCGTTGACCACGCTTGAGATGGACAGGAACGAACTTTCTGGCCCCCTCCCTGCCGAGTGGGCTTCCATGAATGCAATGAAGACGCTGGTACTGAAGCGGAACCTATTTTCGGGGACGCTGCCGGTGTCGTGGGGGAGCATGAGCGGTCTGGAGGAACTAGACTTGAGCAGCAACTCGCTGGATGGTACACTGCCAGCGGAGTGGGGGAGGATGAAGGCACTGAAGACGCTTCATCTGCATTTCAATGAGCTTTCCGGCACCCTTCCTGCGGAGTGGGGTTCGATGAAGTCGCTGACGACGCTGATGCTCATGACGAACTCGATAGAGGGCCCGCTGCCGGTGTCGTGGGGTAGCATGAGCGCTCTGGAGGAACTGGATCTGCAGAGCAACTCCCTGAATGGTACTCTTCCAGCGGAGTGGGGCAGCATGCCGGCAGTGCGGAGGATGGACTTGAGCACGAATGAGCTGTCCGGCACCCTCCCTGTGGAGTGGGCGCGTATGCCGTCACTGAGGACACTCCTGCTGGAGATGAACGCACTTTCGGGCTCGCTGCCGGCGGGTTGGTCGAGCATGAGGAGTTTGGCGTATCTTTTCTTGGACTGGAACGATCTGACTGGCACCCTTCCGGCGGAGTGGGCATCCATGCGGTCGTTGGTAAAGGTCTCCCTTAGGTTGAACTCACTGACAGGGCCGCTACCTGCTGCGTGGGGCTCGCTCCCGACACTTTTATACCTTGTACTCACCGGCAACGAATTTTGCGGGTGCGTGCCGGTGACGTGGGTATCGTTCAATGTGCTGGCGGATGCCACCGTCACCGAGTCAGCGTGTGCGACGGTCAATGCCTGTGTCACGTCGCTCTCGTCATCAGTGCCTTTGGCATCTGAGTCGCTGTCCTCTTCTTCTACACCCACGGAACCCTCTCCCTGAGGCCTAACTGTTTTCTGAGAGCTTATGGCTCTATTCGGCGGCTGCTCTAACATTTGTGCCGTTGCGGTGGGTGTTCGTGCTGCCGCCAGAGACCCCTTGTTCCCTCCCTTCTTCTCATCTGTTGTGTGTGCCAAGTGTGTGGGCGCAAGGATGCGTTGTGGCGGGGAAAGGGATGCGTGTCGATGGTGTGAGTGACGGTAGTCTGCGATAGCGAGGGAGGCAGGGGACAGTCATGTATACCACTGCCCGGTGAGCATCAGTTTGTGGCCCTGCACGACCACTGACCACAAGGAGCCTGTTTCTGGTGCTGTGTCGCGGACTCTCCAGGATCGTCGCTCACTGGCACTGATTGGGAATGGGCTGTGCGTTGCTTGGGTGTGCGTGGTTTCCTGCGCCGCTGTGGTGGGTCTTGCCTGCAGCAGAGGGAGCAGTAACACAGGCGGTAGAGCGTGAGCAGCGATAGCTCTCTGTGTGCAAGGCCCCACTCCCACGCGCTCTGCACCCACCGCTCCGCCGTTATAAAATATAAAAATATAAATGCATAGGTAGTGTAGTACATCTCTCTCTCTTTTTGCTCGTAACTATTCTTTCTTATGTATTCGGTGCTGTTCCTCTCCCCCCCCCCTGCCTCGCCCCTGTTCTGGTGTTGGGGAGGACGCAGAGTTGTGGTGTGCTGGTGCGGGGTGGACGCCGTTGAAGGCGGCGAGGGGAATAGGTGCAAGATTGGCGTGGTATCTATTTATATATATATTTGTTCTCTGAGATCGCGTGTGTGTGACGTACTCGCTCAGTCGCCAATACGAGGGCAACACACATCTCACACGCGTGCACATTCCATCGTGTGCGATGCGTGTGTGTATGTGTGTGTGTTGTGTCAGTGACGGCGTATCTTCGTTTTCTCGATTTCTTTTTTTTGTGTTTAGTCTCTCTGATTATTTCGCAGGATGCAGTGTGCGCGGTGCGGATGCGCGTGTGTGTGAGGCACACACACACACGACGGCGAGTCCCAGCGCAGTCTCCTCTCTTCCCATTCCCCCTCCCCTTCCTTTACTGTTTTTTCTCTTTCTGTTGTTCGGCGTTCGCGTTCTCTTCCCATAACGTGTGTGCGCTCTCTCGCGGTGTAATCGCTCCCGTGTCTTCCTGTAACTGTGACACCCTACCGGTGCTTCGTGCCTTCTTGCGGGCGTTAGTGCTGAGATGGGGTCATGGTGGTGGCGGGGAGGGGGGCACAGAGAGACCGAGAGCGGCGCGCTCCATAGAGAAATAAAAAATAAAGCCAACCACGACAATCGTAAACAGGGGCAGGGGGCGTGGCCACCACTAGGACCGGTCTGTGAGACACTCAAATCGCTCTCTCTCGCTCTGTCGATATCTGCGCGAGTACACGCCGGCCACCTCGCACACAGGTGCTGGCGTGCCCGGCGTGTGCGGTGGCTCCTGTTGGGCCGGGGAGTGATGCCGCGTGCGTCAACTGCAGCTGCCCCACCGTGATCGGTGCTCTCTTCTTCATATCCTGCACGAGTGGCAGTCGTGCCACACACCGGTCACGTCGTCGTCTATGTATGCGCGTGTGCTGTTGTGGCTGGCGCGCTGTGGTTTGGAGTGCGGTGCAAAGGAGAGGTGGGAGGGGGACGGATCTGTGTGTGTGTGTGTGTGTGGTGGAGAGTGTGCGCTGAGGGAGCCCGCGACTGTGGCTCCTCGCTGCCTCTGCGCATTCCGTTTGACCTCTGCTTTTCTCATATTCTGTGTCCGTCCTTGTGTGTCTGCTGTCCTCCTGTGGTCACTCACGTTGCACCACAATTCCTTCGCGATGACTCCATTGCACCGCACTCGGTCATGTGTGCCCTCCTCCCCCCTTCCCCCCCTCTCGACCCTCACACATATTCTCTTTGTCATTGTACGTGCGCATGTTTGTTGTGCGGGTATTTTACTCTTTCACCCCTCCTCAACATCGCGAATTCGAAAATGAACGCACACACACACACACACACACACACACACACACACACACACACACACACGCGCGCGCAGTGAGTCTCGCGATCTCTCCATTATCGACTGTCCAACGTGTGTTCGCTGTTTGCAAGACACTCATTTCTCTCTAGTTCCCCTCACCTGCACACCAGCCGCTCTCTTCCTGCCAGACTCCGAAGGCCGTGTCGCCGTTGCCCCTCACCCTCCTCCCATCTTCCACATCGACTCTCTCTTCCCACCCACCCTCCCCCCCTTTCACGGGTGTATACATACACACGCGCACACATACACAAAGGAGGGCGGGAAGCGGTGGACGTCACCGCCGGACGGGAAAACTCCCACGTACAAGTGAGTGGGACACACACACGGCGAGTACGCACTGCATCACGCCGAATAAAGTGCACACGAAGAGATCACCAGCACCTGCGCACAGACACTGAAGCGCAACAGCAACAACGACTGCACAGGCACACAACAACGAAAGGGGTTAGCAGTCCACTAGCACGTTCTGGAGCATCACACCGCCTTCCCGCCTTCCCGCTCCCTCTCCTTTCTCTGTGCCGCGGGCACTCCCGCTGTGTTTCTCTTTTTTTCTGTATTTTCGCAGTGTCCCCCTTTTTTGCTTTTCATTTTTCATATTTTATGTTTCCCCACTGTACTCGGAGTCCCGTTTTAAACATAAGAACAGTAGCAGCCTTTTTTTTTCACCCTTTACTCTCACCCCCCTCCCCTCTACTCTCACCCCCCTCCCCCCTCTCCTACCCTGTCCTCCACTCTTCTCCCCCATATTCTCCTCTTTTCAATCCCTTGGCGCTGTTCCTCTCTTGTGACGCGTGGCTCGACCGACTTGAACAGACGATATTTGTTTCTCCTCGCTGCACCGGTCCGCTCGCTATTTTGTGTATTTTTTTTGTTTTGCTTCAACCCGCCCCTTCTCCGTGCTCCACACATTTTAGTGGCCGCACGTGCACATCGAATACCGACGTGAGGGACGTGTGTCCGTGTCTGTGTGTGTGACGGTTTCTTCTTTTGTTTTGTGGAGTGCCGCATTTCCTTGTCCCCCAGCCGCCTTTGTCGCGCTAGCCTCACGCCGTCGAACTCCGTGCCGTACCACCCGCCACATCTCGCCCCCTCCCCTTCCCCTCCCGAAAGGAATAAAAGCGAGGAGAGTGAACACGAGAGAATGGCGCACATGCACGACACACCCCGTCGCATCATCGCCGCGGCGGTGACGCTGCTGCTGCTGTGTGTGGTGCACTACACGCAGGGGGTGCATGCTGCCACGGCGAATGACTTCATGGCGGAGCAGCAAACCCACACGCTGAAGTTTCTCAGGGGGTTCCTGAGCGGCGCGACGGAGCTGCAGTCGGCGTGGACTGGGACGGACTTCTGCGGGTGGGAAGGTGTGAGCTGCCCAGATGCCGCCACAGTGATTGTGAACATCTCAGGGAAGACGAGAGGGTGGGGTGTGACGCTCGCGGAGCTTAGCTACGACGTGGACGGTTCGCAGGTGATGGTGCGCGAGTTGTGCGTGGTGTTTCGTCACCCGTTGCTCCGTGGGTCGTTGCCGGAGAGCTGGGCTCGCCTCACACATCTGCGGGTATTACAACTCTTCGATAACAAAATCACTGGCACACTGCCAGCCGTGTGGGGTAGTATGACAGCCCTGACGAAGCTTCATCTCAGTAGCAGTACGCTGTCTGGCACACTCCCCCCTGAGTGGGCTTCGATGACGTCGCTGCACACACTGTCGCTGAGGGAGAACTTACTGACAGAATCGCTGCCGGTGGCGTGGGGTAGCATGGCGGCGTTGAGGACACTAGATATCGACGAGAACAAGCTGTCTGGCACCCTACCCCCCGAGTGGGCTTCGATAAAATCACTGAACGTTCTGCGTATGAGCAAAAACTTATTTTCAGGGCAAGTGCCTGCGGCGTGGGGTAGCATGGCGGCATTGAAGCGGCTCTACTTAGAGGAGAACGAGCTCTCTGGCACACTCCCCCCCGAGTGGGCTTCGATGACGTCGCTGCACACACTGTCGCTGAGGGAGAACTTACTGACAGAATCGCTGCCGGTGGCGTGGGGTAGCATGGCGGCGTTGAGGACACTAGATATTGACGAGAACAAGCTGTCTGGCACCCTTCCCCCCGAGTGGGCTTCGATAAAATCACTGAACGTCCTGAGTATTGGCAAAAACTTATTTTCAGGGCAACTGCCTGCGGCGTGGGGTAGCATGGCGGCATTGAAGCGGCTTTACTTAGAGGAGAACGAGCTCTCTGGGACACTCCCCCCCGAGTGGGCTTCGATGCAATCACTCATTACCTTGGGGATGCGCTTGAACTTACTATCAGGATCGTTGCCAGCGGAGTGGGTGAACATGACCGCTCTGAAGATGCTCGACGTGGACAACAACAAGCTCTCTGGCACTCTTCCCCCCGAGTGGGCTGCGATGGGGTCTCTATGGCATGCTATGCTGAGGAACAACTCACTGTCGGGACCGCTGCCAGAGGCGTGGGGGTCGCTTCAAAATAAGCCATATATTTATTTGTCCTCTAATCGCATCTGCGGTTGTGTGCCTCCGTCGTGGAGCTCACTGAAGATTGCTGTGGAGGCACCCGTCACTGACGCCAAGTGTGCAGCAGCCAACGCCTGTCCCACCATCACCCCCTCGACTACTCCACGAGCTCCCTCTTCCTCTTCTGCACCACCGAAACTCTCCTTCGGGAATCGAAGCAGTTTTTGGGTGACGCTTATTCTCGTTATTGGCTGCGTGAGCATCGCCGGAGTGCAAGTTTTGTGGTGATGTACCACCCCTGCGCCACTGCCGCTGTGGTGGGGCACACCAACGCGCCGGCGTTCGTGTGGGCTGTGCACACGCCATTGTTTGTGTGTGTGTGTCGGAGTGTGTGTCTGCTCTTTTGTTCCCTGCTGCCCTCCTCCATCCCTTCTACCCCATTTCCTTGCGGGCGTGCTGTTCATGGCATCGCCGCTTTGGTGGTCCCCCCTCTCCTCCCCTTCGCGCACACACACCCTTCACCCCTGTGAGCACGAGTGTTCGCGTGCATCGCGAAAGTGATTCGCCGTGCACTGTGGGTCTAGCGGTGCCGCCTGCCCTCCTGCCCTGCGTACCGTCGCTATTCCAAAAATCTGTGTGGGAGACGGAAAAAAGGGGGGATTGGTTGCGATGATGTGGGCGACTGCAATCAACGATGGACAAGGGGGTGGGGTATAATCGAGTGTATTCATCCGGGTGGAGAGGCTGTGGGTGGGCATGCGAGACCACCGACTACGCGCAGCTGTGTCCGATGTTGTGCCTCGGATCCTCAACAGTGACTGCTCATTGGCGCTGGTTGGGATGACGCACTGCACTTTTTATGTGTGCGCACCTCACTGCGCCGGTGTCGTTGGCTGCTTGCGTGCTGATGATGTAGCCGCAACCAGGCGACAGATGTGCTGTGACGACGGCTCTCTCTGTGTGCAGGGCGTTCCCCTTCGCTGCGCATCACCACGCAGACACCCACCCACGCTGTGTGGACCCACCGCTCTGCCCATAGGATGCATATAGAAATATAAATATAAACAACTACATAAGTAGTGTAGTAAATGTCTCCCTCTCTCTGTTTGTGTGTTGTGTGGTGTCCGTATTTATTTTGTCATGCATTCGGTACTCTCTCCACTCTCCACCCTGTTGTGGTGTTGGGGGGACTTTGCGCACCCGTGTGGTTGTTTCGGTGTGGACTGCTTCGAGGGGGTACAAGGAGTGCAAGATGCAAGTGATATGCATTCATGTATATATGCGCGTTTTGCTTCTCCGGGGACGCGTCTCATCACATACCTGATTACCAATCAGCACACATATACAACACATCGCACACGTGCGTGTATCCGTGTGCGTAGGGAACGCGTGTTTTGTGTGTGTGCCTGTGTGTGGCGGCGCTCGTCGGTTCTTTCTCTTTTTTTCTCTTTGTCTCTAAAATTATTTCACTGGACGCAGTACGCGGTGTAGGTGCGTGTGTGTGTCGCGCGCACACGAGAGACCGTCCCAGCGAAGTGTCTTCGCCTCCCCCCTTTCCTTCTTCGATTTCCCTCTTTCACATCTGTTGTTTGACGTTCGCGGCCTCTTTTCATTACTACTCTTAACACGCGCACTCGCTGTGTATTATCGCCGCTGCCGCTGCCCTCCTGTCTGTGCCCGTCTGCGTGACATCTGTGCCGCCTCCTGCTTGCTAGCGAGCGTTTGTGGGAGGGTGATGGAGGGTATAGAGGGGAAACAACGAGAGCGGAGCGGTCCATAGAACAACAAAACAAAGACGAGAATCATAACAGAGGCGAAGGGCATCGACACCACCCACCCGAAGAGACATGGAGCCCCCATGACTTTTCTCCCCCTTCCCCCCCCCCTTGCCAACGGCTCCCCGTGCACCTGTGGGCCACCCCTCCTGCAAACCCTGGCACGCCTGATGTGTGCGCTGACCGCCGTGATCGGCTGTGCAGCGACGCATCCCTGCCACCCCTGCCACCCCTGCCGCCTGGCTGGCGTGCATGCCGCGCATCGGCCACAGACTCATCCCCATATATGTGCGCGGGTGCCGCTATAGCAGAAACAGAGTGAATCCGACTGCGGTGCGGGGAAGCTGTTGTATTCGAGGGGCGGCAGGGAAGAGGACACGCGAGTGTATGGCTCTTCTGCCTTCGCGTGTCAGCCCGTATCACGCTATTAAGTCTGTTGGTGACCTCCCTGCCCCTGTTGCTGCGCGCTACCTGACCGGGACATGCGCAGTGGGCCCTCTTCTGCTCTGCATGGAAGTGTTGGGTGGCACTGCCCCCGCGTCGTTTGCGCGGCGGTGGCGGTCGACGCGCCTCAATGTGGCCGACGCGGTCGGTGGCCCGTATGCAGTGACCCTCGCCTCACCCTGGAGACCCCCCGCCGTCCCATCCGCGTCTCTCTCTCTCTCACACCATTCCGGTGCGTGCATGCGTGTGTGCCGTGTGGCTGCGGTCATTCGCGTTGCACGACGATTGCCCCTCTCCACTGCCCCTCATCTTGTGGTGTTGGCCAGTCCCCTGCACCCACCCACACACACACACTCACACATCCGTGTCATCTCTCACTTTCTCAATCCCTCCTTCCCTCTTTCTGTTGTGTGTGCTTGTCTTGTTGGCGCTTTTTTCTGTTTTGTTCATACTCGTTTGATCACCGCCGCCAACGCAATCGGGAACCTCCCCCCTCCTCCACCCCCCCTCCCCACCACACACACACACACACACACACGTACGTGCATATGCGCAGTGACTCTTTTAGTCCCCCGATTATCGACCTATCGAACGAGTGAGCTGTTTGCAAGACATCCTTTTTTACCCCCTATTTTGAAGCGCCCTTCGCCCCTCCTGATTCCTCTGATTCCCCCGCAGTGTGACGTGCCCGCCACCACCGACCCTTCCCCCCCTTTCCCACATCCGCAGCCACCTCACTCCACTCCACTCCGCCCCCCCCCTGCCTCTCCCCTCGCCCCCTTCATCCCGTCTTTCGACGTCGTTTCACCCTCTTACCGGCACCGTGAGAGACGACAAACATTTACCGTCAATCGAGTGGGGGTCACACACGGCGGGTGCGCACTGCACAACGGCGTATACTACAAACAGAGAAGTCACCGACGCCTGTGCACATACACTGAAGTACAACTCCAGCAACGACTGCACAGACGCGCACACGACACATTGTAAAAAAGAAAAGAGTGGGCACTCGCGCGTTTTGTGCTTCTCTCTCTCTGTCTGTGTTCCAGTGTGTGATTGTGCGCCGCTTTTTCTATTCTACGCTCTGCACCGTAACCCCCTCTACTCCCCCCTCCCTTCTTCCTCCCCTTCTCCCCTTTGCTACACGTTAGTGCCGTGGTTGTGTGTTTGTCTGTTTTGTGTTTTTGTATTTCTCGATATTTTTGCTCCCTCTCCCCCTTTATTTATTGTCCCTCTCTCACGTATCACGTTGTCCACTGTACTCGAGTGCAGGCTGGAGATAAACCGCCTACTCCGCCCCCCCCCTTTTTTACTCCCCTCTTCTATTCCGTCTACTCTTCCCCTTTTTGACCCCCCTTCTCTCCTTCTCCCCTCTCCCCTCTCCCGCACCCTCGGGTGTCACTCTTGTTTCTGCGACGTGTTTCTCTGACGACTTTAATAAAGGACAACCGTCGTTCTTCCTGCACTGGTGCGTTCAATTTTTCTTCCTTTTTTTTTTCTCTCTAACGTGCTCTGCACACTGTCAGGGACAACGTGGGCACATCGGAGACCGACCCGACAGACGTCTGTGTGAGTGGGCTGTTCTCACGCTTTGTGGAGTGCCGAGTTTTCTCTCTTGTCCCCAACTCATCCCTGTCGCGTTACCCTCGACGCCATCGAACCCCGTGCCGCCGCACCGCCCGACGCTCCCCTGCCTTCCACCTCTGCTGTGCGCCTATTTTCATCGCTCACCTTGACGCCGCACATGCACGACGCACCCCGTCGCATCATCGCCGCGGCGGTGACGCTGCTGCTGCTGTGTGTGGTGCACTACACGCAGGAGGCGGACGCTGCCACGACGAATGACTTCACGGCGGAGCAGCGGAACCACACGGCGAGGTTTCTCAAGGGGTTCCTGAGCGGAGCGACGGAGCTGCAGTCGGGGTGGACTGGGACGGACTTCTGTGGGTGGTCTGGTGTCACCTGCGTCGACGGCACCACGGTGAATGTCGATCTGTCGAGGCAGGGCCTGGGGTCCGCTGTGACGCTCGCGGAGCTAAGCGACGACGTGGACGGTTCGCAGGTAATGGTGCGGGAGTTGCGCATTGTGAACCACGGCTCTTTGCTGAGGGGTACGCTGCCGGAGAGCTGGTCGCGCCTGACGCAGCTGCGGGTGCTAGACCTGCAGGGCAACGACCTGGATGGTAGTCTACCGGCGTCTTTGGGTGACATTACTGCGCTGTCTCACGTGGATCTCAGCCGTAACCGCCTGAGAGGGTCATTGCCAGCTACGTGGTCGAGTATGAGTGCACTGCAGAGGCTGTTACTCCACGGGAATCGGTTGACGGGAACACTCCCCGCAGCGTGGGCTACGATGGGGTCTCTCACGACGCTGAGCCTGTGGATGAACGGGCTGTCTGGCACTCTCCCACCCGAGTGGGCTGAGATGACGGCGATGAGCACTCTGATGCTGGGTAAGAATGCACTGTTCGGCTTGCTGCCTGCGGGATGGGGCAGGATGACGGCAATCACCACGCTGGTGCTTGCGAGGAATGCATTCTCGGGCACACTGCCGGTAGAGTGGAGTGGCATGAATTCACTATTGTTGCTTCTGCTCTCCCAGAACGATCTGAGCGGCTCGCTGCCTCTGGAGTGGGGCTCGCTGCTACCAGCAGGGGCGTCGGTATTTCTGAACGGCAACAGCCTGTGTGGGTGCGTGCCTGCGTCGTGGTCTGCGCTGGACGTGTATGCTGACGATGTGGGGAGAGAGTGGAGCTGTGCGACCGCAAACGCCTGTGGAGATGATGCCGGTGGCGTGCTGAGCGTGGCGCAGTCGAACACGCTGAAGTTCCTTCGCAGCTTCACCATGAAGTCGTCCTGGCTGAAGTCGGCGTGGACTGGGATGGACTTCTGTGAGTGGCGCGGTGTGACCTGCGTGGATCACAACACCGTGGATGTGGACCTCCCTGGAGAGACGCTGGAGTCCGCTGTGACGCTGCCGGGGCTTGGCGACGACGTGGACGGTTCGCAGGTGATGGTGCGAGAGCTGCGGATAGCCAACCACGGCTCTTTGCTGACGGGGACGCTGCCCGCGAGCTGGTCCCGCCTCACGCAGTTGCGTGTGCTGGACCTGCAGGGCAACGATCTGCACGGGACTCTGCCTGCGTCGTGGGGCAGCATGGCGACGCTGACCGAAACTCGCCTGAGCGAAAACCGTCTGAGTGGGCCGCTGGCCGCTTCGTGGTCGAACATGAGTGCACTAAACTTGTTGTCACTCCATGGGAATCGGTTGACCGGGACGCTCCCTTTTTCATGGGCGGCGATGGCATCTGTAAAGACGCTGAGCCTGTACAGTAATGCTCTTGTGGGCACATTGCCCCGAGAGTGGAGCAGCATGGGCTCACTCTCCTTGGTTTTGCTCTACCAGAACGATCTGAGCGGCTCGCTGCCTCCGGAGTGGGGCTCGCTACCACCTGGGGCGTCGATATTCTTGAACGACAACAGCCTGTGTGGCTGCGTTCCTGCGTCGTGGTCTGCACTGGAGGTGGAGGCGGACAATAAGGTGACATCCTGGAGCTGTGCTACCACGAACGCGTGTGGAGATGGTGACGGTAGCATGCTGAGCGTGGCGCAGTCGAACACGCTGAATTTCCTGCGCAGTTTCTCCACGCAGTCCACCGAGCTGCAGTCGGCGTGGACTGGGCCGGACTTCTGTGGGTGGCGCGGTGTGACCTGCGTGGACGCCACCACGGTGAATGTGGACCTTTCCGTGGAGACGCTGCTGTCACCGGTGACACTGCCGGAGCTTGGCGACGACGTGGACGGTTCGCAGGTGATGGTGCGGGAGCTGCGCGTGGTTGATCAACTTCTGTCGCTGAGAGGCACGCTGCCGGCGAGCTGGTCCCGCCTGACGCAGCTGCGGGTGCTGGACCTGCAGGGCAACGATCTGCACGGGAGTCTGCCTGCGTCGTGGGGCAACATGACTCTGTTATTGGAGATGTACCTAAATCGTAACCGCCTGAGCGGACATCTGCCAGCTGCGTGGTCGAGCATGAGTGCACTGCAGAGGCTGTTACTCCATGGGAATCGGTTGACCGGAACGCTCCCCGCAGCGTGGGCTACGATGAGGTCTGTGAAGACACTCAATCTGTGGAGGAACACCCTCTCTGGCACTCTCCCACCCGAGTGGGCTGAGATGACGGCGATGAGCACTCTGATGTTGGATGAGAATGCGCTGTCCGGCACGCTGCCTGCGGGATGGGGCAGGATGACGGCAATCACCACGCTGGTGCTTGCGAGGAATGCATTCTCGGGCACACTGCCGGTAGAGTGGAGTGGCATGAGCTTACTCTCATTGCTTCTGCTCTCCCAGAACGATCTGAGCGGCTCGCTGCCTCTGGAGTGGGGCTCGCTGCTACCAGCAGGGGCGTCAATATTCTTGAACGGCAACAGCCTGTGTGGGTGCGTGCCTGCATCGTGGTCTGCGCTGGACGTGTATGCGGACGATGTGCTGACGGCGTCTATCTGCGCAACCGCAAACGCGTGTGGAGATGATGCCGGTGGCGTGCTGAGCGTGGCGCAGTCGAACACGGTGAATTTCCTGCGCAGCTTCACCACTCAGTCCACCGAGCTGCAGTCGGCGTGGACTGGGACGGACTTCTGTGGGTGGCGCGGTGTGAGCTGCGTGGACGCCACCACGGTGAATGTGGACCTCTCCGGAGAGACGCTGCTGTCACCGGTGACACTGCCGGAGCTTGGCGACGACGTGGACGGCTCGCAGGTGATGGTGCGGGAGTTGCGCATTGTGAACCAGGACTCTTTGCTGACTGGGACGCTGCCGGAGAGCTGGTCCCGCCTGACGCAGCTGCGGGTGATAGACTTGCAGGGTAACGATCTGCACGGGAGTCTGCCTGCGTCGTGGGGCAGCATGGCGGCGTTATCGGAGGTGCATCTGGCGGCAACAGAGTTGTGCGGGTGTTTGCCGGCCTCGTGGTCATCGCTGAATGTTTCAGTCGACGCTTTTATCAGGGCTGCAAATTGCGTCACCGACAACGTCTGTGATGTTTCGATCTTATTTCCGGAAGCCTTCTCATCGCTCACCTCAGAATCTTTGTCAGCTGCATCAGAATGGGCAGCATCCGAATCAGAGTCCTGGGCATCTGCATCCTTGTCCTCTTCCTCTCGTACCCATACCGCATCTCCTGCCGAAGACCTGATCGCTCCCTAAGTACGGCTTCCGGCTCATCTTGACGGCTGCTTGAGCTTCGCTGCAGTGATGGTGAGCTTGTTTGTGTTCCTGCCACTGGTCGCGCGTGGCCTGTGCATCCTGTCTCCAGGGAGAACAAAGTGGAGACGGCGCGTACCCGTGCACAGGCACCCGCAGCGCTCCCATGGGTCCCCCCTCCCTCCCCCGTCAACACAGCGGAGGGGAGGCAAAAAGGGGGATCATTAAGTCACTCTCGCGGCTCCGACACGCACGCACGCACAAATCGGCATTCATGTGGAGGTTTAACACACGTGTGTTTACCTCCCTTTTTCCCCGCCCGTCACCTCGGCTACTACCCCCCTCCTCCCTCCCACCCTGTGAACAGCCGTAGGAGTGCGTCTCTAAAATGAGTTGTTTTGACTTGTGGCCCCCCTGACTCCGTGTTGTTGCTGCCCCTGCCCGTCTCCCCGTTTTCATTGTTGTTATCCGTGTGTCAGGTCCGAGAAGGCACGGGGTGCGGTGAAGCACGAGGAATTACCGTTGCCCTTGATGTGAGTGACCGCGCTTCGAGATGATGAGGGCAAACGGACTCAATTGTGTATGTCTTTTCCCCGTGTGTAGCAGTGCTTGGCCCTGCACGACCACTGACCACAAGGAGCCCGTTTTTGGTGCTGTGTCGCCGATTCTCCAAGTTCGTCGCTCACTGGCGCTGATTGGGAATCGGCTGTGTGCTACTTGGGTGTGCGTACTCCCCTCCGCCGGTGACATAGGCTGCTTGCGTGCAGCAGGTAGAGCAACAACACAGGCGGGATATACGGAGGCGGCATACGACTTTTCGTGTGAGTAGGGCACTTCCACCACCCTTCTGCAGGGCAGATTGCAAGACACGCTGTATTCTCACGCCTCGCCCACGTTCTGTCTACAGTATATCAGCACCTACACACACACACACACACACACAGAGGAGTAGTACAGCCCGCGGTATGCGTGTGTGCTGATGGTGGCGTCTTTTTATCCCTTCTTTTTTTTCGCCCAGGCATTTTTTTGTTTTTGCCGCTGTTGTCACGACGCCGCACTCCGGAATGTTTGTGCGGTGTGCAGTTTGTGAAGGAGAAACAAACGCATTATTAGAGTGACACACGCATATGTAGATGTATGTATTTGTTTTCACGTGTCTGTGTCTGTGTGGCACACTCGCGTAACTGCCGGTACACGCAAAACACACACGCACGCCTGCGGGCGTTTACGCTTTGCGCATGTGTGTGTGTGTGTGTGTTTTGTGTCAGTAGCGGCGGCCCTTTGCTTTCTCAGATTTTCCTCGCAGGACCCAGTGTGCGTTGTGTGAATGCGCTTATGTGTGTGAGGCATACACACACACACACACACGACGGCGAGTCCCAGCGAAGTCTCCTCCCTCCCCCCTTCCTTTACTGTTTTTTCCGTTTCTGTTGTTCGGCGTTCGCGTTCTCTTCCCATAACGTGTGTGCGCTCTCTCGCGGTGTAATCGCTCCCGTGTCTTCCTGTAACTGTGACACCCTACCGGTGCTTCGTGCCTTCTTCCGGCCGCTAGTGCTGAGATGGGGTCATGGTGGTGGCGGGGAGGGGGGCACAGAGAGACCGAGAGCGGCGCGCTCCATAGAGAAATAAAAAATAAAGCCAACCACGACAATCGTAAACAGGGGCAGGGGGCGTGGCCACCACTGGGACCGGTCCGTGAGGCACTCCATCGTTCCCTCTCGCTCTGTCGATATCTGCGCGAGTACACGCCGGCCACCTCGCACACAGGTGCTGGCGTGCCCGGCGTGTGCGGTGGCTCCTGTTGGGCCGGGGAGTGATGCCGCGTGCGTCAACTGCAGCTGCCCCACCGTGAGCGGTGCTCTCTTCTTCATATCCTGCACGAAAGGCAGTCGTGTCACACACCGGTCACGTTGTCGTCTATGTATGTGCGTGTGCTGTTGTGGCTGGCGCGCTGTGGACTTGAGTGCGGTGCAAAGGAGAGGGGGGAGGAGGACGGATCTGTGTGTGTGCGTGTGTGTGTGTGGTGGAGAGTGTGCGCTGAGGGAGCCCGCGACTGTGGCGCCTCGCTGCCTCTGCGCATTCCGTTTGACCTCTGCTTTTCTCATATTCTGTGTCCGTCCTCGTGTGTCTGCTGACCTCCTGTGGTCACTGGCGGTGCGCCACACTTCCTTCGCGATGACTCCATTGCACCGCACTCGGTCATGTGTGCCCCCCCATTTCCCCTCGACCCTCACACATATTCTCTTTGTCATTCTCCGTGTGCATGTTTGTTGTGCGGGTATTTTACTCTTTCACCCCTCCTCACCATCGCGAATTCGAAAATGAACGCACACACGCACACACACACGCGGGCAGTGAGTCTCGCGATCTCTCCATTATCGACTGTCCAAAGTGTGTGCGCTGTTTGCAAGACACCCATTTCTTTCTAGTTCCCCTCACCTGCACACCAGCCGCTCTCTCCCCGCCAGACCCCGAAGGCCGTGTCGCCGTTGCCCCTCACCCTCCCCCCTTCCACATCGTCTCTCTTCCCACCCACCCTCCCCCCCTTCCCCGCGTGTATACACACACACACGCACACACACACAAAGGACAGCGGGAAACGGTTGACGTCACCGACGGACGGGAAAACTCCAGCGTACAAGTGAGTGGGACACACACACGGCGAGTACGCACTGCATCACGCCGAATAAAGTGCACAGGAAGAGATCACCAACACCTGCGCACCGACACTGAAGCGCAACTGCAACAACGACTGCACAGGCACACAACAACGAAAAGGGTTTAAAGCTCACTTGCTTGTCCTGCTCGTCGGTCCGTTGGTGTACGTGTGCGTCTGTTTTCTTTCCCTCTGCATCATAGCCTCTTCTCTTTCCCCATTGCTGCACGACGGTGCTCTCGCTTTGTGTTTGTAGTTCCGCTTATATATTCCCGCATTTTCGCTGTTCCCCCCTCTTTTTTTCATTCTTTTGCACGTTTTATTTTTTTGACTGCACACAGGGTGCCGACTCAAAAAAGCAGCGGCGCCACCTCTTCTCCCCTCCTTTACATCTCCGTCCGCATTCCCCTCCCCCCTCTCTATACTCTTGGGTGCCACTCTTGTCTTGTGACGCGTTGTTCACCTGCCTTGGATATATACGATAATTGTGCATCCCCCTCCTCCCCCCCCTCCCTCCCCTCCCGCCACGCTGTATCGGTGTATTTTGGTTTGTCATGTGACTTCTCCCTCTCTGTACTTCAGACATACCAGCGACGACACGCGCGGCCATCGGAGAGCGACGCGAAGGACGTGTGCGTGTGTGTGTATGTGACGACTCTTTTTCTGTTTTTTGTGGTGCCGCATTTTCTCTCTTGTCACCAACCCCTCCCTGTCGCGTTATTGTCGACGCAGACCGGCTCCGTGCCGCCGTACCGCCCGACGCTCCCCTCCCTTCCACCTCCGCTGTGCGCCTCTTTTCACCCATCTCTTTGACGCCGCACATGCACGACGCACCTCGTCGCATCATCGCCGCGGCGGTGACGCTGCTGCTGGTGTGTGTAGTGCACTCCACGGAGGAGGCGGACGCTGCCACAACAAATGACTTCACGGTTGAGCAGCGGAACCACACGGCGAGGTTTCTCAAGGGGTTCCTGAGTGGGGCGACGGAGCTGCAGTCGGCGTGGACTGGGCCGGACTTTTGTGGGTGGCCTGGGGTGAGCTGCGTGGATCACAACACGGTGATTGTGGACCTCTCCGGACAGAAGCTGTGGTCCGCTGTGACGCTGCCGGAGCTTGGCGACGACGTGGACGGTTCGCAGGTGATGGTGCGGGAGCTGCGGATAGCTAACCAGGGCTCTTTGCTGACGGGGACGCTGCCGGCGAGCTGGTCCCGCCTCACGCAGCTGCGGGTGCTAGACCTGCAGGGCAATAGTCTACGAGGCAGTCTGCCCCCGGAATGGGGCCGCATGACGGCGCTGGTGAAGGTGTTCTTGGACAGAAACCGCCTGAGTGGATCATTGCCGGCTGGGTGGTCAAGCATGGGGGCGGTGGTGACCTTGTCCCTTCAGACGAACTTGCTGAGTGGTCCACTCCCCGGGCCGTGGGTGAACATGTCCTCTCTCAAGATTTTGAACCTGTGGAACAACGCATTCTCCGGCACGCTGCCGGCCGAGTGGAGCGGCATCAGCTCACTGTCATTGATGACGCTCTCCAATAACGACCTGAGCGGGTCGCTGCCTGCGTCGTGGGGCTCGCTGTCGGTTGGAGCGTCTCTTTTTCTAAACGGCAACGTTTTCTGCGGCTGCGTTCCTGCATCGTGGTCTGCACTGGATGTGATTGCCGATGATGTGATCACGGCGCAGAGTTGTGCGACCACGAGTGCCTGCAAAGACGCCGGGGTGCTGAGCGTGGCGGAGTCGAACACGCTGAAGTTCCTTCGCAGCTTCACCATGAAGTCGTCCTGGCTGAAGTCGACGTGGACTGGGACGGACTTCTGTGGGTGGCGCGGTGTGACCTGCGTGGACGCTACCACAGGCATTGTGGACCTCTCTGGGGAGAAGCTGTGGTCCGCTGTGACGCTGCCGGAGCTTGGCGACGACGTGGACGGTTCGCAGGTGATGGTGCGGGAGCTGCGAATAGCTAACCAGGGCTCTTTGCTGACGGGGACGCTGCCGGCGAGCTGGTCCCGCCTCACGCAGCTGCGGGTGCTAGACCTGCAGGGCAATAGTCTACGAGGCAGTCTGCCCCCGGAATGGGGCCGCATGACGGCGCTGGTGAAGGTGTTCTTGGACAGAAACCGCCTGAGTGGATCATTGCCGGCTGGGTGGTCAAGCATGGGGGCGGTGGTGACCTTGTCCCTTCAGACGAACTTGCTGAGTGGTCCACTCCCCGGGCCGTGGGTGAACATGTCCTCTCTCAAGATTTTGAACCTGTGGAACAACGCATTCTCCGGCACGCTGCCGGCCGAGTGGAGCGGCATCAGCTCACTGTCATTGATGACGCTCTCCAATAACGACCTGAGCGGGTCGCTGCCTGCGTCGTGGGGCTCGCTGTCGGTTGGAGCGTCTCTTTTTCTAAACGGCAACGTTTTCTGCGGCTGCGTTCCTGCATCGTGGTCTGCACTGGATGTGATTGCCGATGATGTGATCACGGCGCAGAGTTGTGCGA
Source organism: Porcisia hertigi (assembly GCF_017918235.1). Classification (NCBI taxonomy): domain Eukaryota; phylum Euglenozoa; class Kinetoplastea; order Trypanosomatida; family Trypanosomatidae; genus Porcisia; species Porcisia hertigi. Next base: position 49,153 of record NW_027150675.1, read on the forward strand.
CCACGAGTGCCTGCAAAGACGCCGGGGTGCTGAGCGTGGCGGAGTCGAACACGCTGAAGTTCCTTCGCAGCTTCACCATGAAGTCGTCCTGGCTGAAGTCGACGTGGACTGGGACGGACTTCTGTGGGTGGCGCGGTGTGACCTGCGTGGACACTACCACGGTGATTGTGGACTTTTCAGGGGAGAAGCTGTGGTCCGCTGTGACGCTGCCGGAGCTTGGGGACGACGTGGACGGTTCGCAGGTGATGGTGCGAGAGCTGCGCATTGTAAACCACGGCTCTTTGCTGACGGGGACGCTGCCCGCGAGCTGGTCCCGCCTCACGCAGCTGCGGGTACTAGACCTGCAGGGCAACGATTTGTACAGCACTCTTCCCGCGTCGTGGGGTAAGCTGACGTCTATCTCCAAAGTGTACCTGAGTCGTAATCGCCTGAGTGGATCATTGCCGCCTGCGTGGTCAAGCATGATAACAGTGGGGGAGGTGGCGCTATGCCAGAACTTGCTCTACGGGACTCTTCCCGCGCCGTGGGGTGAGATGAGGTCTATCACCACGCTGAGCCTGCATAGCAACGCACTTTCTGGGACATTGCCATCAGAGTGGAGCAGCATGACAGCACTGACTTACCTGCGGCTTGATAGAAATGCCCTATTCGGCACGCTGCCTGCAGAGTGGAGCGGCATGAGCTCATTGTCCGTGATGTGGCTTTCCGAGAACGATCTACGCGGCTCGCTGCCCGTGTCATGGGGCTCGCTTCCGGTGGGTGCGTCTGTCTCCCTGAAAAACAATATTTTCTGTGGCTGCGTTCCTGCGTCGTGGTCCTCGTTGGGTGTGGCCGCCGATGAGTCGGTGAAGTCGGCAGGCTGTGCGACCAGCAACGGCTGCAAAGGCGCCGGGGTGCTGAGCGTGGCGCAGTCGAACACACTGAAGTTCCTTCGCAGTTTTTCCACTCAGTCCACTGCGCTGCAGTCGGCGTGGACGGGGACGGACTTCTGTGAGTGGCGCGGTGTGAGCTGCCCGGACAGCACCACCGTGAATGTGGACCTCTCGAGGGAGAAGCTGGAGTCCGCTGTGACGTTGCCAGGGCTGAGCGACGAGGTGGACGGCTCGCAGGTAATGGTGCGGGAGTTGCGCATTGTGAACCAGGGCTCTCTGCTGGCAGGGACGCTGCCGGCGAGCTGGTCGCGCCTGACGCAGCTGCGGGTGCTAGACTTGCAGGGCAACGAGCTGCATGGAAGTCTGTCTGCGTCGTGGGGTAACCTGACGTCTATCTCCAAAGTGAACCTGAGTCGTAACCGCCTGAGTGGATCATTGCCGGATGCGTGGTCAAGCATGATGACAGTGGGGGAGCTGGCGCTGTGCCAGAACTTGCTCTACGGGACTCTTCCCGCGTCGTGGGGTGAGATGAGGTCTATCACCACGCTAAACCTGTCGCACAACTCACTATCTGGCACGCTGCCAGTGAAGTGGGGAAGCATGCCGGCAATCACCACTCTGATGCTTGGTGCCAATGCGCTTTCTGGTACGCTGCCTGCAGATTGGGGCGGCATGAGGCTCATGGCGCTGCTATCGCTTTCCGAGAACGACCTGAGCGGCTCGTTGCCCGCATCGTGGGGCTCACTCCGGGTCGGTGCGAATTTATCCCTCAACAGCAACAGGTTTTGTGACTGCGTTCCTGCGTCGTGGTCTGCACTGGATGTGATTGCCGACGATGTGGTCACGGCGGCGAGTTGTTCGACCAGCAACGGCTGCCGAGGCGCCGGGGTGCTGAGCGTGGCGGAGTCGACCACGCTGAAGTTCCTTCGCAGTCTCACTGTTTCGATTGCGCTGCAGCTCGCGTGGACTGGGACGGACTTCTGCGGGTGGCGCGGTGTGACCTGCGTGGACACTACCACGGTGATTGTGGACCTCTCCGGACAGAAGCTGTGGTCCGCTGTGACGCTGCCGGAGCTTGGCGACGACGTGGACGGTTCGCAGGTGATGGTGCGGGAGCTGCGGATAGCTAACCAGGGCTCTTTGCTGACGGGGACGCTGCCGGCGAGCTGGTCCCGCCTCACGCAGCTGCGGGTGCTAGACCTGCAGGGCAATAGTCTACGAGGCAGTCTGCCCCCGGAATGGGGCCGCATGACGGCGCTGGTGAAGGTGTTCTTGGACAGAAACCGCCTGAGTGGATCATTGCCGGCTGGGTGGTCAAGCATGGGGGCGGTGGTGACCTTGTCCCTTCAGACGAACTTGCTGAGTGGTCCACTCCCCGGGCCGTGGGTGAACATGTCCTCTCTCAAGATTTTGAACCTGTGGAACAACGCATTCTCCGGCACGCTGCCGGCCGAGTGGAGCGGCATCAGCTCACTGTCATTGATGACGCTCTCCAATAACGACCTGAGCGGGTCGCTGCCTGCGTCGTGGGGCTCGCTGTCGGTTGGAGCGTCTCTTTTTCTAAACGGCAACGTTTTCTGCGGCTGCGTTCCTGCATCGTGGTCTGCACTGGATGTGATTGCCGATGATGTGATCACGGCGCAGAGTTGTGCGACCACGAGTGCCTGCAAAGACGCCGGGGTGCTGAGCGTGGCGGAGTCGAACACGCTGAAGTTCCTTCGCAGCTTCACCATGAAGTCGTCCTGGCTGAAGTCGACGTGGACTGGGACGGACTTCTGTGGGTGGCGCGGTGTGACCTGCGTGGACACTACCACGGTGATTGTGGACTTTTCAGGGGAGAAGCTGTGGTCCGCTGTGACGCTGCCGGAGCTTGGGGACGACGTGGACGGTTCGCAGGTGATGGTGCGAGAGCTGCGCATTGTAAACCAGGGCTCTTTGCTGACGGGGACGCTGCCCGCGAGCTGGTCCCGCCTCACGCAGCTGCGGGTACTAGACCTGCAGGGCAACGATTTGTACAGCACTCTTCCCGCGTCGTGGGGTAAGCTGACGTCTATCTCCAAAGTGTACCTGAGTCGTAATCGCCTGAGTGGATCATTGCCGCCTGCGTGGTCAAGCATGATAACAGTGGGGGAGGTGGCGCTATGCCAGAACTTGCTCTACGGGACTCTTCCCGCGCCGTGGGGTGAGATGAGGTCTATCACCACGCTGAGCCTGCATAGCAACGCACTTTCTGGGACATTGCCATCAGAGTGGAGCAGCATGACAGCACTGACTTACCTGCGGCTTGATAGAAATGCCCTATTCGGCACGCTGCCTGCAGAGTGGAGCGGCATGAGCTCATTGTCCGTGATGTGGCTTTCCGAGAACGATCTACGCGGCTCGCTGCCCGTGTCATGGGGCTCGCTTCCGGTGGGTGCGTCTGTCTCCCTGAAAAACAATATTTTCTGTGGCTGCGTTCCTGCGTCGTGGTCCTCGTTGGGTGTGGCCGCCGATGAGTCGGTGAAGTCGGCAGGCTGTGCGACCAGCAACGGCTGCAAAGGCGCCGGGGTGCTGAGCGTGGCGCAGTCGAACACACTGAAGTTCCTTCGCAGTTTTTCCATTCAGTCCACTGCGCTGCAGTCGGCGTGGACGGGGACGGACTTCTGTGAGTGGCGCGGTGTGAGCTGCCCGGACAGCACCACCGTGAATGTGGACCTCTCGAGGGAGAAGCTGGAGTCCGCTGTGACGTTGCCAGGGCTGAGCGACGAGGTGGACGGCTCGCAGGTAATGGTGCGGGAGTTGCGCATTGTGAACCAGGGCTCTCTGCTGGCAGGGACGCTGCCGGCGAGCTGGTCGCGCCTGACGCAGCTGCGGGTGCTAGACTTGCAGGGCAACGAGCTGCATGGAAGTCTGTCTGCGTCGTGGGGTAACCTGACGTCTATCTCCAAAGTGAACCTGAGTCGTAACCGCCTGAGTGGATCATTGCCGGATGCGTGGTCAAGCATGATGACAGTGGGGGAGCTGGCGCTGTGCCAGAACTTGCTCTACGGGACTCTTCCCGCGTCGTGGGGTGAGATGAGGTCTATCACCACGCTAAACCTGTCGCACAACTCACTATCTGGCACGCTGCCAGTGAAGTGGGGAAGCATGCCGGCAATCACCACTCTGATGCTTGGTGCCAATGCGCTTTCTGGTACGCTGCCTGCAGATTGGGGCGGCATGAGGCTCATGGCGCTGCTATCGCTTTCCGAGAACGACCTGAGCGGCTCGTTGCCCGCATCGTGGGGCTCACTCCGGGTCGGTGCGAATTTATCCCTCAACAGCAACAGGTTTTGTGACTGCGTTCCTGCGTCGTGGTCTGCACTGGATGTGATTGCCGACGATGTGGTCACGGCGGCGAGTTGTTCGACCAGCAACGGCTGCCAAGGCGCCGGGGTGCTGAGCGTGGCGGAGTCGAACACGCTGAAGTTCCTTCGCAGTCTCACTACTGTTTCGATTGCGCTGCAGTTCGCGTGGACGGGGACGGACTTTTGTGGGTGGTCTGGGGTGAGCTGCGTGGATCACAACACCGTGGATGTGGACCTCTCAGGGGAGAAGCTGGAGTCCGCTGTGACGCTGCCGGAGCTTGGCGACGACGTGGACGGTTCGCAGGTGATGGTGCGGGAGCTGCGGATAGCTAACCAGGGCTCTTTGCTGACGGGGACGCTGCCGGCGAGCTGGTCCCGCCTCACGCAGTTGCGTGTGCTGGACTTGCAGGGCAACGATCTGCGTGGTACTGTGCCTGCGTCGTGGGGTCGCATGCCGGTGTTATCGGAGGTGAATCTAGAAAACAACCCACTTTCCGGCCCACTGCCTGCGGAGTGGAGCCGCATGACGTCGGTAAGCTCGATGAAGCTGACCAGTTCCAGTGTTTACGGGAAGATCTCGTGAGGGTCGCCTAAAATAAAGTCAATGAAGTCTTCGTGTCGCGATGGAAGCAAATTTTTCACCACGGAGTTTCAACTGCGGGTATGGGGGAGGGGGCAGTAGGAGCGAAGTGTAGTTGAGTTCTCTCTTCCATGAACACTCAAATGGGGTCGCGACACACGAAATGGGGCTCGTTTCCCCTTCCGTGTTTGGAGGCGCACCCGGCGGCTGAGGGGGCTTGTCGGTGTTGAAGGGCTTCGTGGTAATCACTGAGTGTTTTATTGAGGCGCCTTCTTCACGGCTGCAAATGGCACCGCCGATGTCTGTACCGCCGTTGTCTGTGCTCACCCGTCAGTGATTTTGACCTGCACCACTCCTGGCTAATTTAACGCTGATGAGCAAAAAGCATTGTAGCCCTTTGGGGTGTTCTGGGCGGCCGCTCGATCGCTGCGGAACCGGCGGTGGCTGTCTGTTGCTGTCAGCGCTACGTCAGAGTTAGGAGGAGAAGGGGGAGGGGATGGATCTCCGAGTCCCCTCCCCTCCCCTGCACAGGCCGCGGCAGACCTCCGGCAACACGGCGTTCTTGAAGAGCGGCGCGACTCTCCCTCCCCCCCCCAAAAAAAAAAAAGTCGCGCCAACTGTCACTGCGCAGGGTCGTAGCCACGCACCGCCCTCTCCTCCCCTCCCCATGGAGGGTGTAAACGTCCATCTCGTCTACCCCCTCTCTGGCCGCCTTTTCCGTTTACGTGTTTTCTTTTTCTGTGTAGGTGCTCTTGTGAGGGTGATTTCTGCGGTGCTGGTCCCTCCCCCTCCCTGCTCGCTCCCCCGCCAGTGTATTTCGTTGATCTGCCGCGTTCGCCTGATCTCCGTTTTCGCTGCTGTTTCTTCTCCGAGGCGTGACGTAGAAACATGGGCTAGTCGTGATGTGTGTGTGTGTGTGTGTGTGTGTGTGTGGGAACACGTCTGGGGGATGACCCCCAGCTATGCACCCTCGTTTATGAGCGGCTTCTTCACGTTGTGTTTGCAACCCCCCTTCACACACGCACACACTGTGCTACTCTACCACCGTTTTTTCTAGGCAGAACGCCTGGCAGTGAACAAAGAGGGTGAGCAGGGCTATGAAAGAGGGCGTTTACCGCAGACGTCCACTTCTGACCCGCCACCACTCCCAACACCCCCACCCCCGTTTTTTTTCCGGTATGTTTTGTATGTTCTGCAGTAGTGACGCTTTCCTTTTTTTCTTGAATTTTTCGCCCTCGTTTGCTTCTTTGTTCCGATGGTGTGCGGCCTCGCCAGCGGGTGACTCCGTGTGACTCGTGGGTGGGGTTCTTCTTTTCATGTAGCTACTGTGGCTGTGGATGCTCAATCAGGATTGCGGCGCACTGACATGCTTGTTCAGAGACACCGCACTCAGCGGACACGACCTTGCCTCCCCTCTCCTCGCCACTCTTGAGGTCCATCCACACCTCCATATCCGCGTTACAAGTTTTTGCGTGCATCGCTCGAGTAGGTCGTCATGTGCTGGTGTGCCACCGGGCCTCCTCTCCCCTTCCCCCTCGTCGTGCTTCATCCGTCGTGTTGTTTGCGTGTGTCTATGGGCCCCGAGTGCTACCGTGTGTGTGTGTGTGTGTGCGGTGTAGTGGTGTGATGGATGAGTGCTGACGGCATGTGTGACCGCAATCGGAAATGGAGGAGAGTAGGCGAAGCAGAATCATGTACATTTTGGGCCAGTGAGCAGCTGTGGGGTGGCCATGCATGACGACCGACTGCGCGCAGTCGCGTTCTGGGCTGTGTCGCCGACTGTCAAGGGTCGTCGTTCACAGGTGCCGATGGAAAAACGAAGATGTACGCTGATTGTGCACGCGTGCAGCAGACGCATCTACAACGCAGACGGCAAAAAGGGATCAACGTCGCTTGTGTCTGTGCAGGGCGTCCCCCTTCGCTGCGTATCACCACGCAGACACACACCCACGCTGTGTGGACCCACCGCTCCGCCCTGAGAATGCGTATATAAATATAAATATACATAACTGCATGAGTAGTGTAGTACATCTCTCTGTGTGTGTTGTGTTGTGTCAGTACTCATTTTATCATGCATTCGGTACTCTCTCTATTCCTTCTCTGTGCAGTCAGCTCTGATGTTGGCAGGACGGAGAGCACCGGCGTGCTAGTGCGGGCGCTGCACTCCTGTGGACAGACGGAATAACCGCAAAACGCAAAAGGGGGGGTTGTGTATACGTGCACACATTTTTGTTAGGTGTGCGTGTGTGACGCAACCGCTCAACACCCCACGTGGACCGTACGCATTGCACACGCGTGCGTCCGAGTGTGTTTTTTGTGTTCCTTTGTCAGTGGTATCGACTTCTTGTACAACGCTCTTTCTTTTTCTTTCGGTATTGAAGCATCACTCTGCAGGACACGGTGCGTGGTGTGTGCAGGAGTCACGCGCACACGAGTGTACGTCCCAGTGGAGTCTCTCTGTCTCCTCCCCTCCCTGATCTCCCCCATTTGTTTCTCTATTCCCTCATTCCTTTCCCTATTCCCCCAGTCTTCCCCTCTTCTCCCCCAGTTCCCTCTTTTTTCCCCCATTTTTTTCTCTCCCCATTTTTCCCCACGCGTTTGACGTTTTTCTCCGTTTTCCCCATTTTCGTCTCCGTGTTGTCCTGCCCTCGTCGCCTCCGTCAGACGCGCTCCGTCCCCTTCCCTCTGCAGCGTATCCGAGCGGGGATGATGGAGAGTGGCAGGCAGAGAGAAGTGAGACATGAAAAGAAAATGAAAAGCGCCACGTCGACTGTAAACAAAAAGGGCAGAGGGCGTTGCCGCCACTGCGATTCTCCCTTCCAACTCCCCTCCGCTCAGATGGCCGGTGTTCTCCCCACCAGAGGGAGAGCGGTGCACGACGAGCAACGGCGCCAGCCCTCCGTGCCGTGCCACCATCCCCGATATGTTCCCCTGAGGTGGTTGTACGCGGATGCCACACTGCCTCTCTTCCACCAGCTCCCCACCGCTCTGCGTGCTGTTTGGTTCCCCTCTGACACCTCATCACGTCGTTGTGGACCCCTTCCTCCTCACTTTTTCTCACATACACACACACACACACACACAGACGCACACGACTTCCCAATCGTCTTCAAGTGGCTCCTGCGCAGCGAATTTGTGATGTCTGTCTCGGTGGCGCGGCCGTGATGGCGATGTGGATGTCTCGGCCTCTCGGCTTCCCCGGCTGGGCAAACGCTCGCCAGCGACGCAGGCGGTGCCCTCGATGTGGATGACGGTGGCGCAGATGCACCGCGTGACTGGTTTACGTCGCGGCCACGTGAGTGCACGCTGAGGCATCTGTTCCCCTGCTTCACTGCGCAGACACTGCCAAGCACCCCAGCCAGCGAGGCCGTTGTGTTTTGGTGCACCGTGCTGGGTGCATCTGCGGCGGAGAGCTGACATGTCTACGTCTGCCACCGAGTTGTGTGTGTGTGTGTGGATTATGAGAACAACGGTGGCGCGTGAGGTGCGGTTAGGGCCAACTGGACTGCGCCGGTGAACGCGCTTCCGCGCTGAGCACGTTTTGTGCGTGCCTGTCTGTGTGCGACTTGGATGCCCCATTGCCCCGCGCTACCGGAGCGGTGTGTGTGCATTACGCCCTGTGCTGCTCGGCGTGGGATCTTTGGTCGCACTGCCCGCGTCATGTGTGCAGCGGCGCCTGTCGGCGCGGCTCTCTGTGCAGCCAACGTCATCGGTCGCAGTTGTGCATTCACGCTCGCTCTTGCAGATCCCGTGTCGTGCTGTGTCTCTCACCCCGTGTCTGTGGGTCCACACATGTGTGCCGTGTGGCTGCGATCAGTTGCGTTGCACGACAACTGCCCCTCTCCACTGCCCCTCATCTTGTGGTGTTGGCCAGTCACCTATACACCCACACACACACACTCACACATCCTTGTTATCTCTCACTTTCTCAATCCCTCCTTCCCTCTTTCTGTTGTGTGTGCATGTCTTGTTGGCGCTTTTTTCTGTTTTGTTCATACTCGTTTGATCACCGCCGCCAACGCAATCGGGAACCTCCCCCATCCTCCACCCCCCCTCCACACACACACATACACACGTACGTGCATACGCGCAGTGACTCTTTTAGTCCCCCGATTATCGACCCATCCAACGAGTGAGGTGTTTGCAAGACATCCTTTTTTATTCCCTTTTTTGAAGTGCCCTTCGCCCCTCCTGAATCCTCTGATCTCGCTGATTCCCCCGCAGTGTGACGTGCCCGCCACCACCGACCCCTCCCCCCTTTCCCACATCCGCAGCCACCCCACTCCACTCCACTCCGCCCCCTTCATCCCGTCTTTCGACGTCGTTCGACCCTCCTACCGGCACCGTGAGAGACGACAAACATTCACCGTCAATCGAGTGGGGGTCACACACGGCGGGTGCGCACTGCACAACGGCGTATACTACAAACAGAGAAGTCACCGACGCCTGTGCACATATACTGAAGTACAACTCCAGCAACGACTGCACAGACGCGCACACGACACATTAGAAAAAAGGAGAGAGTGGCCACTCGCGCGTTTTGTGCTTCTCTCTCTCTGTGATCCAGTGTGTGATTGTGCGCCGCTAGTTGTATTCTACGTTCTGCACCGTAACCCTCTCTACTCCCCCCTCCCTTCTTCCTCCCCTTCTCCCCTTTCCTGCACGTTAGTGCCGTGGCTGTGTGTGTTTGTCTGTTTTGTGTTTTTGTGTTGCCTGAAATTTTTGCTCTTTCCCCCTTTATTTATTGTCTCTCTCTCAGGTTTCACGTTGTCCACTGTACTCGAGTGCAGGCCGGAGATAAATTGCCTACACCACTCCCTCTTTTTTTGTCACTCCCCTTTTTCCCGCACCCTCGGGTGTCACTCTTGTTTCTGCGACGTGTTTTTTTTTGACGGCTTTGATAGACGACAACTGTCGTTCTTCCTGCACTGGTGCGTTTATTTTTTCTTCTGGCTTTTCTTCCTGTCTCACGTGTTGTGCACACTGTCAGGGATAACGCGGGCACATCGGAGACTGACCCGACAGACGTCCGTGCCTGTGTGTGTGTGTGTGTGTATGGTTGAGTGGGTCGTTTTCGCGCGTTGTGTGGTGCCGTATTTTCTCTCTTGTCTCCAACTCCTCCCTGTCGCGTTACTGTCGACGCAGACCGGCTCCGTGCCGCCGTACCGCCCGACGCTCCCCTCCCTTTCACCTCCGCTGTGCGCCTCTTTTCACCCCTCTCCTTGACGCCGCACATGCACGACGCACCCCGTCGCATCATCCTCGCGGCGGTGACGCTGCTGCTGGTGTGTGTGGTGCACTACACGCAGAAGGCGCATGCCGTCACAGCGATTGACTTCACTGCGGAGCAGCGGACCCACACGGCGAGGTTTCTCAGGGGGTTCCTGAGCGGCGCGACGGAGCTGCAGTCGGCGTGGACTGGGACGGACTTCTGCGGGTGGCCTCATGTGAGCTGCCCAGATGCCACCACGGTGAATGTGCACCTTTCTATGCGGACGGTGACGTCTAATGTGACGTTAGCCGAGCTGGACGCCGACGTGGACGGCTCACAGGTGATGGTGTGCGAGGTGGTTCTAGATAACCATGGACCTGCGCTGACAGGTACGTTGCCGGAGAGCTGGGCTCGCCTGACGCAGCTGCGGGTATTGGGGCTCTTCAATAACAGTATCACTGGCACCCTACCCGCCTCCTGGGCTTCGATGACGTCGCTGCAGGAGCTGTCCGTGAGGCAAAACTCTTTGACGGGATCGCTGCCAACTTCGTGGGGTCGTATGACAGCATTGACCGTGCTGGATGTGGGCATGAACTCTCTGTCTGGCACACTCTCTCCCGAGTGGGCTGCGATGAAGTCACTGAAGAAACTCATTATCGAACACAACAATCTTGAGGGGCAGCCGCCTCTGACGTGGGGTCGTATGACCGCATTGACCACACTCGACATGCAGGGGAACCAGCTGTCTGGCACACTCCCCCCCGAGTGGGCTTCTCTGGTGTCGCTGGAGGTCCTGCGAATGAGGTGGAATTCCCTGGACGGGCCGCTGCCTCGTGCGTGGGGAAGCATGACTGCATTAACCGAACTCGTGTTAAACAGTAACAAGCTGTCCGGCACACTCCCCCCCGAGTGGGCTGCGATGAAGTCCCTGAAAGAGGTCCATATGGAATATAACGACTTCAAGGGGTCACTACCGGCCTCATGGGGTAGCTTGACAGCATTGACTAGTGTCAACATGCAGAAAAACAGTCTCTCCGGCACACTTCCCCCTGAATGGGCTGCCATGACATCGCTGGCAACGGTAAATTTGGAAACAAATACACTGTCGGGATCACTACCGGCCTCATGGGGTAGCTTGGCAGCATTGACTAGTGTCAACATGCAGAAAAACAGTCTCTCCGGCACGCTTCCCCCTGAATGGGCTGCCATGACATCGCTGGCAACGGTAAATTTGGAAAAAAATACACTGTCGGGGTCACTACCGGCCTCATGGGGTAGCTTGGCAGCATTGACTAGTGTCAACATGGAGAGAAACAATCTCTCCGGCACACTTCCCCCCGAGTGGGGCTCGATGACGTCGCTGAAAAAGGTGAGCCTGCGAGGTAACTCACTCTCGGGATCGCTGCCACAAGCCTGGGGGTCGCTTATTCCAGGGTCACAGATCGATTTGACCTTGAATCGCATGTGCGGTTGTGTGCCTCCGTCGTGGAGCTCAATGTGGATTCACGTAGATGCACCTGTCACTGACACCACGTGTGCGGAAGCCAACGCCTGTTCCACCACCACCACCCCCACAACTACTGCACGAGCTCGCTCTTTCTCCTCTTCTGCACCACCGAATCTCTCTTTCGGGAATCTAAGCAGTTTTTGGGTGACGCTTATCCTCGTTATTGGCTGCGTGAGCATCGCTGGAGTGTAAGTTTTGTGGTGGTGTACCGCCCCTGCGCCACTGTCGCTGTGGTGGGGCACACCAACGCGCTGGCGTTCATGTAGGCTGTGCACGCGCCATTGTGTGTGTGTCGGTGTGTCGGGGTGTGTGTCTGCTCTTTTGTTCCCTGCTGCCCCCCCCCGTCCCTCCTCCCCCATTTCCTTGCGGGTGTGCTGTGCATGGCATCGCCGCTTTGCCGGTCCCCCCTCTCCTCCCCTTCGCGCACACACCCCCTCCACCCCTGTGAGCACGAGTGTTTGCGTGCATCCCGAAAGTGAGTCGCCGTGCACTGTGGCGCTACCAGCTCCGTTTGTCTCCTGCCCCTGTCGTCGCCGCGCGCTCTTTCAGTAAGTGCCATGTGCAAGGGGGCTGGGGTGGAGCGCACCTGGAGAAGGGATGAGATCCCATGTCATGGGTGACTGCGATGCAATATGAGAAGGGGGATTATACACTCGTGTGTGTCGCTGACCGGTGAGCAGCAGCGGGGTGACCATGCACGACGACCGATCACGCGCAGTCCGTGCCTGCTGCTGTGCGGCTGATCGTCAAACGGTTGTCGCACACTGGCACTGATTGGGAACAGGCTGTGCGCTGCTTTTGTGTGCGTACTCTCCTGCGCCGGTGTCGTCGGGTGCTTGCGTGCAGCAGACGCATCTACAACACAGACGGCAAAAAGGGATCCACGTCGCTTGTGTGTCTGTGCAGGGCATCCCCCTCTGCTGCGTATCACCACGTGGACACACACCCACGCCGTGTGGACCCACCGCTCTGCCCATAGGACGCATATATAAATATAAATATAAATAACTACATAAGTAGTGTAGTAAATCTCCCTCTCTCTGTGTTGTGTCAGTATTCGTTTTGTCATGCATTCGGCACTGTCTCCATTCTCCGTTCCCTCTCCCTTCTCCCAGCGCCGAGAGGGCACAGAGTACCGATGTGCTGGTTTCGGGGTGCACTCTGTGAAATGGGGGATAAAAGCGCAGGATCGAAGCGGTACATGTATTTGTTCTCTGGGAGGGCGTGCGTGCGTGCGTGTGTTTGTCGCCCCTCGCTTCTTTGTCGTTGTTTTGTCTCTAAAATCATTTCGCTTGTTGCAGTGTGCGGTGTGTGTGCGTGTGTCAGGCGAGCACGGGAGACCGCCCCAGCAAAGCCCCTCTTCGATCTTGTCCTTTCCCTTTTTCGTTCTCGTGTTTGACATCTCTCTCTCTTTTTTTCTGTCCCGCCTGTGCTCTCCTGCCCTCTCCGTCACCGCCACACGTGTCGCCTGGCTCGTTCCCTCTCGAGGGTGTATCTGAGCTGGGACGATGGAGAGTGGCACTGACAGCGGAGCGAGCCATAAGAATTCGAAGTCCCACACAGACCGTAGGAAAAGCAAAGGACGTCACCACCACCACCACCCCTCCACTTCTCTACTCTCCCCCCCTCTCGTCTTCATTCACGGGCAGGACTTGTGCCAGCGCCGGAAGCTCCCAGCACGCGCACCGGCGAAAGGAGATTCCACTCTCACTCTCGTGGGGCGGCAATGCTGTGATCCGTGAAGGCAGGGCGTTGCACTACGAGCGGAGAGCTACACGGGCTGCGCCACTTCTCTGGTGTTGTCCCCTGAGACTCGTCTGTGTTGATGCTACACCGCGCCTCTCTTTCTCTCGTTCATGTCGCCACGCGCGGCCTCACCCTTTTCCTGCTCACACTATCATGCTGGTGTGCACCTCTCTCCCATCACTCCCTCCCCCCCTTCACCCACACACGCAAACAGTTCAACTTTTTCTCAACCTTTTTCCCTTCTCCCATCTGCCTTGTGCGTCTGTCTCGCACTTCGGATGTGTGATGCCTGCCAAGGCGATGGATGAGCAACACCGATAAAATTTAGTGGCGTTCCAAATGTGACGGCGATGTCGATGCCTCTGCTGCTCGGTCTCACTCCATTATAGAGACACAGGCTGAGTCTCGCATGGGTCTCCCTTGCTGCAAACGGCGTTGCAGCTTTGGCTTGTGGGTGCGTGAGCGCACGCTGAGTCGAGTGCCCTACCCTGCCTTCCACGCCGAATCTGCGAGAGCCACCGGTGACGCGGGGATGGCACTGATTACGGCCCGCTGCGTGTGTGTGTCGAGTGTCGTGGCTGGCGGTGCGCCTGCGATGCTCCGCAACGCTCGGGCTCCGTAGCCCAACTACAGTTTGGCGACGTCCGTGCCGCCGTGGTGCTCGTGGCTGTGCAGAAGCCCCGATTAGCCTTGTCGGGCAGGCTGCTCGCGACGGACAATGCGCTGTGCCAAGCGTCGGTACGGATCTGCAGGACCGTGGAGTGACATCACTGATTGCATTCGTGCTGTGGGGTCCAGGAGGCGAGCTGTGGGTGACTTAGGGGTGGTGTGGTGGTGGTGTTGTCACTGCTGCTGTAGTGGGCAACACATTCTGGTGGCTCGATTAGGTTGGGCCGGTCCAAGGTGCCGTTGGCAGCCGCGTTTCCGCGGAGAGCGAGCGAGCGCTGCCGTTCAGTCGGCGCACTTCTGTGCAGGCATTCTCCGTAGAGGGGTTGGAGGTGTTGCTTGCAGATACTCTTGAGAAAGGCGGGGCCTTTGGCTATGAGGTTTCCAACTCTGCACTGCGTGGTGACAGGCTTCCTGCGTGGGGGGGGGGGGGGGTTGTCTTTTCCATACCATCTGTGTTTGCTGTGGCGCTGTGGGAGCGGATCAGCCGCTGTTATTGTGGCGCCTGAATGCGGCTGTCCGCCTGGTTGTTGCTGCTGGTGGACCCCCCCCCCCCCGCCATTACCGCTGTGCACGTCGAGGTGATGGCAGGAGCGCACCAGGAGCAGCTTTCGGTACTTCGCCGCCCCCTGGCCCCGCACGCGTGACCTCCGCGCCGTTTTTTTCTCTCCGTTCACCTCCACGGACACACACGCACCACATTTAAAGGGATTCAGCGCCTTTCCTCCTTTGCGTCCACCGCACCCAATTTTGTTTGTGTGGTTCTGCCCGAGCCGGTCATCCTCGTACCCGCTAACTGGGCCGAGTGTCTCCGCTATTATCATTGAAAAAGTCGGGCCACGTCGCTTCCTCACACGTGCGCCCCAACCCGCGGTGAAGAGGGCGCATTTACGTGGGGTTATTCAGCGAGGGGAGGGGGGTGGAGGGGAGGGGAGGGGGGGGAGGAGGAGGGGGGCGAGGGGGGGGGTAGGCGTGCATATTCATCTTACCATGGGGAAGCCGATGCACTGTTGCGTGGATGTTGCTCCTCTGACCGTGCCGGTCTGTGCAGTGCGGATCGTCACATCGAGTATGTGGATTTGGTTGCGTCTTCTGATCTCCCGAATCGCCCGCGGTGAGGCGTCATGTCGGTCCTCCTCCTTTTATGTTTGGTTTATTTATTCGGTAGGGACGGTGCATTTCGCTGTTTGCCGTCGACGACAAGTGAGGCGGGGTAACTGCAGTGGTGGTGTCGGGGGTGGCGGCGCTGCGAGAAGCTTTGGTGTCTCTGAGGGTGCGCCTCCAAACTCACTTTCACCACGAGCACATACGAGAGGCGGCCTGATGTGTTTTCTTGAAGTGGGTGTGCTCTCTACTGAATTGTCTGCCTTGATGATCATGCATCCCCCCTCTCCCCTCTCGGCTGCGATTTCGCCTCATCACGGGCGATCGTAACACTTTTGTGCGTGATGCGTGCGTTCTGCTCACCTGCGCTCCTTTTCGATGCCTCTCGTACGTGACAAATCGTGTTGAATAAACTGCGCCTCCGTGTGATTGCCGTCATCAGTGACACTCGTGCATTGGCCCGTCCCTGCACATCCCGCCTCACCCCGTAGCTCTTCTGTTCCTCTGTGGGTCCTCGCGTGTCTGACGTATTGCTGCGATCATATGCGTTGCACGAGAACCGCCTCACCATGGCCCCCTCATGCAGCCGGTGCGGCGGTTTCGGCTACGCGCACACACACTCTCTCACCCCCCACTTTTGCTCTGCTGCTTTTTTGCTCATTTATCTGTGTCGCCTCGTTCGGACCGTTTCTCCTCACACTTGCGCGCCATCGCACACGTGAAACCCCACACGCACGTACACGCGGGTGCGGTGAGCTCCTTCCCTCCCCCTTTTACTCTCCATGATTGTCCCACGCATGGGGAGCTGTGCGCAAGACACGCTTCTGTGCTTCGTCTCCCCGAGTCCCTCCCCTTTTCTCTTTTTTTCTCCCCCGAACGCGTGGGTGTGACACGACGCAGGCAAGTAGAAGAAGCCGTGGAGACGACGACGCGACCACTTTCCCTCCTCTCATCACCTCTACACTGAAGTTCAACTGCAGCCACGTCTGCACGGACACCCCCCACACACACACACACGCGACATTAACAAAAGGACGAAGAAGCCATTTGCACGTGTTTGCCCCCCCCCCCCCCCCACATATATCACTCTTTGTGTGTCTGTGTCTGTGTCTGTGCGCCACTGTTCTCCGCAGTCGGCGAATATAATCCCACCAACCCCTTCATTCCCTCCCACTCCTCTGCACGACAGTGCCGTGACTCTGTGTGTGTGTGTGTTTGTCTGTTGTGTATTTTTTGTATTTCTGGACACTTTTGCTCTCCTCTCGCTTTAAATCTTCATTCTTGTGTCACGTTGCCCACTGCACTCGAGTGCAGAGTCAAGAGAAACAGCCCGTCCCTCGATTCCACTCACTCTCAGCATCTCTTCCACCGCCTCTGCACTCTCTGGTGTCACTCTCACTGAAGTGACGTGTTGTTCAGGCGACTTGATCATACGACACCTCTCTCTTCTCTCCTCTGTCGGTCTACTCTCTCCCCTCCTTTGTTCCTCTCCTGTTCAGTTGACCCCTTTTAGTGCTTCACCGATCACAGCGACAGCACGCGCACCTCGAAGAGCGACGCGACAGACGTGTGTGCAGAGATTCTCGTTACCCTGTGTGAAGTGCCGCGTGCTCTCGACTACCCTCTACCCCTGCCAGGTTACACTCGACGACGTGGCAGTCCGTTGCGGTACCAGCCGCCTCCTCTCTCCCTCCCTCCCCCGCCACTGCGCCCGGAGAAAGCAATAAAAGTGAAGATAGTCATTACGAGAGAATGGCGCACATGCACGGCGCACCCCGTCGCATCATCGCCGCGGCGGTGACGCTGCTGCTGCTGTGTGTGGTGCACTACACGCAGGAGGCGCACGCCGTCACAGCGAATGACTTCACGGCTGAGCAGCAAAACCACACGGCGAGGTTTCTCAGGGAGTTCCTGAGCGGAGCGACGGAGCTGCAGTCGGCGTGGACTGGGACGGACTTCTGCGGGTGGTCTGGGGTGAGCTGCCCAGATGCCGCTACTGTAAATGTAGACTTGTCCGGACAGACACTGGGTTCCGCTGTGACGCTTCCAGAGCTAGACGCCGACGTGGACGGCTCGCAGGTGATGGTGCGCGATTTGTACGTGGCCAACCACGGCTCGTCGCTAAGAGGAACGTTGCCGGAGAGCTGGTCGCGCCTGACGCAGCTGCGGGTGTTGGACTTCCAGCACAATAAGCTGAGAGGCCCGCTGCCAGCCGCATGGGTCAGTATGTCAGGGCTCGTCGAGTTGTACGTGGGCAATAACAGCCTATCGGAGACACTGCCCAGTAGTTGGGGTAACATGACAGCAATGACTACGCTGGTGCTCACCAAGAACATTCTGTCCGGGAGTCTCCCTCCCGAGTGGAGTGGAATGAAGTCACTCAAGAAGCTCCGTATCAAAGGTAACCTTCTCAATGATGTTTTGCCCGCGTCGTGGGGTAGCTTGACAGCATTGGAATCGCTCGAAATGGACTGGAACATGCTCTCTGGCTCTTTACCCCCCGAATGGAGCTCGATGGCGTCGCTGAAGCAGCTCAGTACTACATGGAACCCTCTCTCTAAATCGCTGCCTGCGTCGTGGGCTGCCTTGATAGCATTGGAGACGCTCGAAATGAACTTCGGCAATCTCTCCGGCACACTTCCCCCCGAGTGGGGCTCGATGACGTCGCTGAAGAAGCTGAGCCTGCGAGGTAACTCACTCTCGGGGTCGCTGCCAGAGGCCTGGGGTAGCTTGACAGCATTGGAATCGCTCGAAATGGAGAGTAACATGCTCTCTGGCCCTTTACCCCCCGAGTGGAGCTCGATGGCGTCGCTGAAGCAGCTCAGTACTACATGGAACCCTCTCTCTACATCGCTGCCTGCGTCGTGGGCTGCCTTGATAGCATTGGAGACGCTCGAAATGGGCTGGAGCAAGATCTCCGGCACACTTCCCCCCGAGTGGGGCTCGATGACGTCGCTGAAGAAGCTGAGCCTGCGAGGTAACTCACTATCGGGGTCGCTGCCAGAGGCGTGGGGGTCGCTTCATCCAGGGTCACAGATCAGTTTGACCTTGAATCACATGTGCGGTTGTGTGCCTCCGTCGTGGAGCTCAATGTGGATTCACGTAGATGCACCCGTCACTGACGCCGCGTGTGCGGAAGCCAACGCCTGTCCCACCACCACAACCCCCTCGACTACTCCACGAGCTCCCTCTTCTTCTTCTGCACCACCGAAACTCTCCTTCGGGAATCTAAGCAGTTTTTGGGTGACGCTTACCCTCGTCATGGGCTGCGTGAGCATCGCTGGAGTGTAAGTTTTGTGGTGGTGTACCGCCCCTGCGCCACTGTCGCTGTGGTGGGGCACACCAACGCGCTGGCGTTCATGTAGGCTGTGCACGCGCCATTGTGTGTGTGTCGGTGTGTCGGGGTGTGTGTCTGCTCTTTTGTTCCCTGCTGCCCCCCCCCCGTCCCTCCTCCCCCATTTCCTTGCGGGTGTGCTGTGCATGGCATCGCCGCTTTGCCGGTCCCCCCTCTCCTCCCCTTCGCGCACACACCCCCTCCACCCCTGTGAGCACGAGTGTTTGCGTGCATCCCGAAAGTGAGTCGCCGTGCACTGTGGCGCTACCAGCTCCGTTTGTCTCCTGCCCCTGTCGTCGCCGCGCGCTCTTTCAGTAAGTGCCATGTGCAAGGGGGCTGGGGTGGAGCGCACCTGGAGAAGGGATGAGATCCCATGTCATGGGTGACTGCGATGCAATATGAGAAGGGGGATTATACACTCGTGTGTGTCGCTGACCGGTGAGCAGCAGCGGGGTGACCATGCACGACGACCGATCACGCGCAGTCCGTGCCTGCTGCTGTGCGGCTGATCGTCAAACGGTTGTCGCACACTGGCACTGATTGGGAACAGGCTGTGCGCTGCTTTTGTGTGCGTACTCTCCTGCGCCGGTGTCGTCGGGTGCTTGCGTGCAGCAGACGCATCTACAACACAGACGGCAAAAAGGGATCCACGTCGCTTGTGTGTCTGTGCAGGGCATCCCCCTCTGCTGCGTATCACCACGTGGACACACACCCACGCCGTGTGGACCCACCGCTCTGCCCATAGGACGCATATATAAATATAAATATAAATAACTACATAAGTAGTGTAGTAAATCTCCCTCTCTCTGTGTTGTGTCAGTATTCGTTTTGTCATGCATTCGGCACTGTCTCCATTCTCCGTTCCCTCTCCCTTCTCCCAGCGCCGAGAGGGCACAGAGTACCGATGTGCTGGTTTCGGGGTGCACTCTGTGAAATGGGGGATAAAAGCGCAGGATCGAAGCGGTACATGTATTTGTTCTCTGGGAGGGCGTGCGTGCGTGCGTGTGTTTGTCGCCCCTCGCTTCTTTGTCGTTGTTTTGTCTCTAAAATCATTTCGCTTGTTGCAGTGTGCGGTGTGTGTGCGTGTGTCAGGCGAGCACGGGAGACCGCCCCAGCAAAGCCCCCTCTTCGATCTTGTCCTTTCCCTTTTTCGTTCTCGTGTTTGACATCTCTCTCTCTTTTTTTTTCTGTCCCGCCTGTGCTCTCCTGCCCTCTCCGTCACCGCCACACGTGTCGCCTGGCTCGTTCCCTCTCGAGGGTGTATCTGAGCTGGGACGATGGAGAGTGGCACTGACAGCGGAGCGAGCCATAAGAATTCGAAGTCCCACACAGACCGTAGGAAAAGCAAAGGACGTCACCACCACCACCACCCCTCCACTTCTCTACTCTCCCCCCCTCTCGTCTTCATTCACGGGCAGGACTTGTGCCAGCGCCGGAAGCTCCCAGCACGCGCACCGGCGAAAGGAGATTCCACTCTCACTCTCGTGGGGCGGCAATGCTGTGATCCGTGAAGGCAGGGCGTTGCACTACGAGCGGAGAGCTACACGGGCTGCGCCACTTCTCTGGTGTTGTCCCCTGAGACTCGTCTGTGTTGATGCTACACCGCGCCTCTCTTTCTCTCGTTCATGTCGCCACGCGCGGCCTCACCCTTTTCCTGCTCACACTATCATGCTGGTGTGCACCTCTCTCCCATCACTCCCTCCCCCCCTTCACCCACACACGCAAACAGTTCAACTTTTTCTCAACCTTTTTCCCTTCTCCCATCTGCCTTGTGCGTCTGTCTCGCACTTCGGATGTGTGATGCCTGCCAAGGCGATGGATGAGCAACACCGATAAAATTTAGTGGCGTTCCAACCGTGCCGGCGATGTCGATGCCTCTGCTGCTCGGTCTCACTCCATTATAGAGACACAGGCTGAGTCTCGCATGGGTCTCCCTTGCTGCAAACGGCGTTGCAGCTTTGGCTTGTGGGTGCGTGAGCGCACGCTGAGTCGAGTGCCCCTCCCTGCCTTCCACGCCGAATCTGCGAGAGCCACCGGTGGCGTGGGGATGGCACTGGTTACGGCCCGCTGCGTGTGTGTGTCGAGTGTCGTGGCTGGCGGTGCGCAAGCGATGCTCCGCAACGCTCGGGCTCCGTAGCCGAACTACAGTTTGGCGACGTCCGTGCCGCCGTGGTGCTCGTGGCTGTGCAGAAGCCCCGATTAGCCTTGTCGGGCAGGCTGCTCGCGACGGACAATGCGCTGTGCCAAGCGTTGGTACGGATCTGCAGGACCGTGGAGTGACATCACTGATTGCATTCGTGCTGTGGGGTCCAGGAGGCGAGCTGTGGGTGACTTAGGGGTGGTGTGGTGGTGGTGTTGTCACTGCTGCTGTAGTGGGCAACACATTCTGGTGGCTCGATTAGGTTGGGCCGGTCCAAGGTGCCGTCGGCAGCCGCGTTTCTTCGGAGAGCGAGCGAGCGCTGCCGTTCAGTCGGCGCACTTCTGTGCAGGCATTCTCCGTGGAGGGGT
Organism: Porcisia hertigi; assembly: GCF_017918235.1. Lineage (NCBI taxonomy): Eukaryota > Euglenozoa > Kinetoplastea > Trypanosomatida > Trypanosomatidae > Porcisia > Porcisia hertigi. Next base: position 70,008 of record NW_027150675.1, read on the forward strand.
TGGAGGTGTTGCTTGCAGATACTCTTGAGAAAGGCGGGGCCTTTGGCTATGAGGCTTCCAACTCTGCACTGCGTGGTGATAGGCTTCCTGCGTGGGGGGAGGGGGGGTTGTCTTTTCCATACCATCTGTGTTTGCTGTGGCGCGGTGGGAGCGGCTCAGCCGCTGTTACTGTGGCGCCTGAATGCGGCTGTCCGCCTGGTTGTTGCTGCTGGTGGACCCCCCCCCCCCCGCCATTACCGCTGTGCACGTCGAGGTGATGGCAGGAGCGCACCAGGAGCAGCTTTCGGTACTTCGCCGCCCCCTGGCCCCGCACGCGTGACCCCCGCGCTGTTTTTTTCTCTCCGTTCACCTCCACGGACACACACGCACCACATTTAAAGGGATTCAGCGCCTTTCCTCCTTTGCGTCCACCGCACCCATTTTTGTTTGTGTGGTTTTGCCCGGGCCGGTCATCCTCGTACCCGCTAACTGGGCCGAGTGTCTCCGCTATTATCATTGAAAAAGTCGGGCCACGTCGCTTCCTCACACGTGCGCCCCAACCCGCGGTGAGGAGGGCGCGTTTACGTGGTGTTATTCAGCGAGGGGGGTGGAGGGAGGGGAGGGGAGGGGAGGAGGAGGGGGGCGAGGGGGGGGGGGTAGGCGCGCATATTCATATTACCATGGGGAAGCCGATGCACTGTTGTGTGGATGTTGCTCCTCTGACCGTGCCGGTCTGTGCAGTGCGGATCGTCACATCGGGTATGTGGATTTGGTTGCGTCTTTTCATCTCCCGGATCAACAGCGGTGCGGCGTCATGTCGCTCCTCCTCCTTTTATTTTTTGGTTTATTTATTCGGTAGGGACGGTGCATTTCGCTGTTTGCCGTCGACGACAAGTGAGGCGGGGTAACTGCAGTGGTGGTGTCGGGGGTGGCGGCGCTGCGAGAAGCTTTGGTGTCTGTGAGAGTGCGCCTCCAAACTCACTTTCACCACGAGCACATACGAGAGGCGGCCTGATGTGTTTTCTTGAAGTGGGTGTGCTCTCTACTGAATTGTCTGCTTTGATGATCATGCATTCCCTCACCCCCCTCCCCTCTCGGCTGCGATTTTGCCTCATCACGGGCGATCGTAATACTTTTGTGTGTGATGCGTGCGTTCTGCTCACCTGTGCTCCTTTTCGATTCCTCTCGTACGTGACAAATCGTGTTGAATAAACTGCGCCTCAGTGTGATTGCCGTCATCAGTGGCACTTGTGCATTGGCCCGTCCCTGCACATCCCGCCTCACCCCGTAGCTCTTCTGTTACTCTGTGGGTCCTCGCATGTCTGACGTATTGCTGCGATCATATGCGTTGCACGAGAACCGCCTCACCATGGCCCCCTCATGCACCCGGTCTGGCGGTTTCGGCTACGCGCACACACACTCTGTCACCCCCCACTTTTGCTCTGCTGCTTTTTTGCTCATTTATCTGTGTCGCCTCGTTCGGACCGTTTCTCCTCACACTTGCGCGCCATCGCACACGTGAAACCCCACACGCACGTACACGCGGGTGCGGTGGGCTCCTTCCCTCCCCCTTTGACTCTCCATGATTGTCCCACGCATGGGGAGCTGTGCGCAAGACACGCTTCTGTGCTCCGTTTCCCCGAGTCCCTCCCCTTTTCTCTTTTTTTCTCCCCCGAACGCGTGGGTGTGACACGACGCAGGCAAGTAGAAGAAGCCGTGGAGACGACGACGTGACCACTTTCCCTCCTCTCATCACCTCTACACTGAAGTTCAACTGCAGCCACGTCTGCACGGACACCCCCCCACACACACACACGCGACATCAACAAAAGGACGAAGAAGCCCTTTGCACGTGTTTGCCCCCCCCCCCCCATATATCACTCTTTGTGTGTCTGTGTCTGTGTCTGTGCGCCACTGTTCTCCGCAGTCGGCGAATATAAGCTCACCACCCCCTCCATTCTCTCCCACTCCTCTGCACGACAGTGCCGTGACTCTGTGTGTGTGTGTGTGTTTGTCTGTTATGTATTTTTTGTATTTCTGGACACTTTTGCTCTCCTCTCGCTTCAAATCTTCATTCTTGTGTCACGTTGCCCACTGCACTCGAGTGCAGAGTCAAGAAAAACAGCCACCCCTCGATTCCACTCACGCTCATCATCTCTTCCACCGCCTCTGCACTCTCTGGTGTCACTCTCACTGAAGTGACGTGTTGTTCAGGCGACTTGATCATACGACACCTCTCTTTTCTCTCCTCTGTCGGTCTACTCTCTCCCCTCCTTTGTTCCTCTCCTGTTAAGTTGACCCCTTTTAGTGCTTCACCGATCACAGCGACAGCACGCGCACCTCGAAGAGCGACGCGACAGACGTGTGTGCAGAGATTCTCGTTACCCTGTGCGGAGTGCCGCGTGCTCTCGGTTCCCCTCTACCCCTGCCAGGTTACCCTCGACGACGTGGCAGTCCGTCGCGGTACCAGCCGCCTCCTCCTTCCCTCCCCCGCCACTGCGCCCGGAGAAAGCAATAAAAGTGAAGATAGTCATTACGAGGGAATGGCGCACATGCACGACACACCCCGTCGCATCATCGCCGCGGCGGTGACGCTGCTGCTGGTGTGTGTGGTGCACTACACGCAGGCGGCGGACGCTGCCACGACGAATGACTTCACGGTTGAGCAGCGGAACCACACGCTGAAGTTTCTCAGAGAGTTCCTGAGCGGAGCGACGGAGCTGCAGTCGGCGTGGACTGGGACGGACTTCTGCGGGTGGTCTCATGTGAGCTGCCCAGATGCCGCCACGGTGAATGTAGACTTGTCCGGACAGACACTGGGTTCCGCTGTGACGCTTCCAGAGCTAGACGCCGACGTGGATGGCTTGCAGGTGATGGTGCGCGAGCTGCGCGTGGCCAACCACGGCTTGTCGTTGCGTGGGACGCTGCCGGAGAGCTGGGCTCGCCTGACGCAGCTGCGGGTGTTGGACTTCCAGCACAATAAGCTGGGAGGCCCGCTGCCAGCCGCATGGGGCAGTATGTCAGGGCTTGTCGAGTTGTACGTGGGCAATAACAGCCTATCGGAGACACTGCCCAGTAGTTGGGGTAGCATGACAGCAATGACTACGCTGGTGCTCACCAAGAACTCACTGTCCGGGAGCCTCCCTCCCGAGTGGAGTGGAATGAAGTCACTCAAGAAGCTCCGTATCAAAGGTAACCTTCTCAATGATGTTTTGCCCGCGACGTGGGGTAGCTTGACAGCATTGGAAACATTCGAAATGGAGAGTAACATGCTCTCTGGCCCTTTACCCCCCGAGTGGAGCTCGATGAAGTCGCTGAAGCGGCTTAGTACTACATGGAACCCACTCTCTACATCGCTGCCTGCGTCGTGGGGTGGCTTGACAGCCTTGGAGACACTCGAAATGGACCTCAACAATATCTCCGGCACCCTCCCCCCCGAGTGGGGCTCGATGACGGCGCTGAAGAAGCTGAGCCTGCGAGGTAACTCACTCTCGGGATCGCTGCCAGAGGCGTGGGGTAGCTTGACAGCATTGGAAACATTCGAGATGGACAGTAACATGCTCTCTGGCCCTTTACCCCCCGAGTGGAGCTCGATGAAGTCGCTGAAGCGGCTTAGTACTACATGGAACCCACTCTCTACATCGCTGCCTGCGTCGTGGGGTGGCTTGACAGCCTTGGAGACACTCGAAATGGACCTCAACAATATCTCCGGCACCCTCCCCCCCGAGTGGGGCTCGATGACGGCGCTGAAGAAGCTGAGCCTGCGAGGTAACTCACTCTCGGGATCGCTGCCAGAGGCGTGGGGGTCGCTTCATCCAGGGTCGCAGATCCATTTGACCTTGAATCGCATGTGCGGTTGTGTGCCTCCGTCGTGGAGCTCTTTGACGATTGATGTGGAGGCACCCGTCACTGACGCCACGTGTGCGGAAGCCAACGCCTGTCTCACCACCCCCACTCCCACGACTACTACTCCAGGAGCTCCCTCTTCCTCTTCTGCACCACCGAAACTCTCCTTCGGGAATCTAAGCAGTTTTTGGGTGACGCTTACCCTCGTTATTGGCTGCGTGAGCACCGCTGGAGTGTAAGTTTTGTGGTGATGTACCACCCCTGCGCCACTGTCGCTGTGGTGGGACACACCAACGCGCTGGCGTTCGTGTAGGCTGTGCACACGCCATTGTGTGTGTGTGTCTGCTCTTTTGTTCCCTGCTGCCCCTCTCCATCCCTCCCCCTCATTTCCTCGCGGGTGTGCTGTTCATGGCATCGCCGCTTTGCTGGTCTCCCCTCTCCTCTCCTTCGCCCCTGTGAGCACGAGTGTTTGCGTGCATCCCGAAAGTGAGTCGCCGTGCACTGTGGCTCTACCAGCTCCGTTTGTCTCTTGCCCCTGTCATCGCCGCGCGCTCTTTCAGTAAGTGCCATGTGCAAGCGGGCTGGGGTGGAGCGCACCTGGAGAAGGGATGAGATCCCATGTCATGGGTGACTGCGTTGTGATATGAGAAGGGGGATTATACACTCGTGTGTGTCGCTGACCGGTGAGCAGCAGCGGGGTGGCCATGCACAACGACCGATCACGCGCAGTCCGTGCCTGCTGCTGTGCGGCTGATCGTCAAACGGTTGTCGCACACTGGCACTGATTGGGAACAGGCTGTGCGCTACTTTTGTGTGCGTACTCCCCTGCGCCGGTGTCGCCGGGTGCTTGCGTGCAGCAGACGCATCTACAACACAGACGGCAAAAAGGGATCCACGTCGCTTGTGTGTGTGTGCAGGGCGTTCCCCTCTGCTGCGTATCACCACGCAGACACACACCCATGTCCTGTGGACCCACCGCTCCGCCCATAGGATGCATATATAAATATAAATATAAATAACTGCATGAGTGGTGTATTACATCTCTCCCTCTCTCTGTGTGTGTGTTGTGTTGTGTCCGTATTTATTTTGTCATGCATTCGGCACTGTCTCCATTCTCCGCTCCCTCTCCCTTCTCCCAGCGCCGAGAGGGCACAGAGTACCGATGTCCTGGTTTCGGGGTGCACTCTGTGAAAGGGGGGATATAAGCGCAGGATCGAAGCGGTACATGTATTTTTTCTCTGAGAGGGCGTGCGTGCGTGTGTTTGTCGCCCCTCGCTTCTTTGTCGTTGTTCTGTCTCTAGAGTTATTTCGCTGGTCGCAGTGCGCGGTGTGTGTGCGTGTGCGTGTGTGTCAGGCGCACACGGGAGACCGCCCCAGCGAAGTCCCCCCTTCATTCTCGTCTTTTCCGTTTTCCATTCTCGTGCTTGACATCTCTCTCTTTTTTTTTACTGTCCCCCCTGTGCTCTGTCTCTGTGCTATCCTGCCCTCGTCACCTCCGTCAGACGCGCTCCGTCCCCTTCTCTCTCCAGTGTATCTGAGCGTGGATGATGGAGAGTAGCAGGCAGAGAGAGCCGAGCGATCCGTAGAGAAGCAAGTAAGTATGATAAGCGCTGGGAGGGCATCGTCACCATCCGCCGCTACCGGCCGTGTGATCATCCTGCCCATCAACGCGTCTTACCCCCACGGACAGCTGCCCGTGCACCTGTGGACCACCCCGCGTGGAGGTCCTCGCATGCCTCGTGTCTGCGGCAGTCGCTGTGCGGCTACATCTCTTTCCCTCCTTCCCGCATGGCTGGCCCTCATACCGCGCATCGGTCACTGTCCCATCCACGTCTACCCCGTGTGCGTGCTGCTGTGGTGGAGGGTGGGCGATAAGTGGGGTATGAGGCCCCCAAGTGTAGGGCTTCTCTGTAGGTCAACCTGTATCGTACTCATCTGTGTGTGGGCGACCTGCTAGTCTCACCGCTGCGCGCTACTCGATCGGGGCATGCGCAGTGGGCCCTCTGCTCCTCTGCATGGAGTTGCTGGGTGGCACTGCCCCTACGTTGTTTGTGCGGCAGTGGCGGTCGACGCGCCACAGTGTGACCGGTCATCGGTGGCAGATGTGCAGTCACACACCACTGCACATCCGCGTCTCTCTCTCTCTCTCCCCCTCATTTTCTGTGCGTTCTTGTGTTTTCGCCATGTTGGCTGCATTCACTTGCGCTGCTCTGAAACATTCTCTGTCAACAACTCTTGTGCACCCCTGGCTGGTCCTTTCACCGACACACACACACACACACACAGACACACTGTCGATATTCTCTCCTTGCGTCTTCTACTTGTGTGCCCGCTCACTTTTTACCCCTTTTGAACGCTGGAAACGTAAACACCAAACGCGTATTTATACACGCAGACACACACACACACATTTTTTCTCTGCTTGTCCCCCTCCCCCTCTTTTGTGTGGAAAACAACGCAGAAGAGCGGAAGAAGCGGACACGAGCAGAGTACGAGGGGTGTCCCCCGCACCGCACCGCGACTTACCTGCAAGCCTCTACGCCCGCCCCCCGACACTGTCCCCGGTTACCCCCACCTGTATATCCCTACCGTTTAACCTTGTAGTGCCACACGTGCACTCGCACCATCCAGAACAGAAAGATACGTCAACCTGAAGGACGCGTGGGACTTTGACGGCAACGACCACTGCAACCATTGATAAGCGGGAAGGGAGGGTGCGACCACGGAGGGGGTGGACACGCGTGCTCAGGTATTGCTGCAGCAGCAATTGCAGAGACACACAAATTAAAGAAACAGAAATAAGACTACCTGCACGTTCTGTGTGTTCGTCTGTGTGTGTGTGTTCGTTCTTTTTTTTTTATATTGTCAATTAGGTGGCATAACCGCCTCCTCGCGACTTTACTCCGGTTGTGTCTTTTGTGTATATCTGCGACACTTTTTTTTGTTTTTTTTGTTTGTTACGTTTTTACACTTTCTAAAGAGGCGCGCGCTCGTTTCTTTTTTATCTTCGTGTGTGTGTGTGTGTGTGAGAGAGAGGAAAAACAATAAGCCCAGCCTTACCTCCTAGTCCCTCAGCCCGACCTTCTTCTGCCTCCCCTTTGCTGTCCTCTCAACGCTGTTTTCCCCCCCCCCCACCTCTCTCCCCCCCTTTCCCCCGAACATAATTTTACGCGATTCACGATTCAGAATTTTTTCTTGCTGGAATTGTGTGTCTGGTCTATTTCGATTTTTTATTCTGATATTCAGGTTCACGCGAGTGTGTGCGTGTGTGCGTGTTGTCGTCCCTCCCCCTCTCTCCCTCTCCCCCTCTCTCTTTCCCTCTTTTTTTCTGCCCCCTCTTTCTTCCCCCTCCCCCCCCCCCCCAAAAAAAAAAAAAAACTACTGCATTGCGTTCAGCGAGTCGAACTCTGTTTCAAACCACCCGCCTCCCCTTTCCTATCTTGAGTTCATATATATCCGGCCTTACCTTGACGGTCCACCCCCCTAAAGGAATAAAAGCGAAGAGAGTGAACACGAGAGAACGGCGCACATGCACGACACACCCCGTCGCATCATCGCCGCGGCGGTGACGCTGCTGCTGCTGGTCTGTGTGGTGCACTACACGCAGGAGGCGCATGCCGTCACGGCGAATGACTTCACGGCTGAGCAGCAAAACCACACGGTGAAGTTTCTCAAGGGGTTCCTGAGCGGAGCGACGGAGCTGCAGTCGGCGTGGACTGGGACGGACTTCTGCGGGTGGTCTGGGGTGAGCTGCCCAGATGCCGCCACGGTGAATGTGGACTGGAGCTGGGAGTGGCTGCGGTCCAGTGTGACGCTCGCGGAACTGAGTGACGACGTGGACGGCTCGCAGGTGATGGTGCGTGAGCTACGTGTGGCTAAGCATGGGTCTTTGCTGACAGGTACGTTGCCGGTGAGCTGGGGTAACCTCACTCAGTTAGAGCTGATTGACCTTCATGGGAACGCTTTGAGCGGGACGCTGCCAAGGGTGTGGGGCGGCATGACGGCATTGACCACAGTGTATCTTGACGAGAATGATTTGTCTGGCACCCTCCCACCCGAGTGGGCCTCCATGGCATGGCTCACCACGTTGCTGATTGGAGAAAACGTCTTGTCGGGATGTTTGCCGACTACGTGGGCAGACATGAAGCGTCTGCAACGCCTGGACCTGGAGAGAAACTCGCTGTCGGGGACGCTGCCTAGCGACTGGGGCAGAATGACGGACGTCAAAGCATTGATGCTTGGTAGAAATCGGCTATCGGGTACATTGCCTACAGATTGGAGGGGCATGAGCTCACTATCATTACTCTGCCTGCACCACAACGACCTGAGCGGCCCGCTTCCCGCGTCCTGGGGCGCGCTGTCGTCGGGGACTGGTCTATATTTGAGCGGCAACGCTCTGTGTGGCTGCGTGCCCGCGTCGTGGTCTCGGCTTGATGTGAATGCTGACGATCTGGCTATGACAGTCGACTGTGCGACCACGAACGGCTGCCAAAGAGGCGGGCTGCTGACAGGGGCGCAGTCGAACACGCTAAAGTTTCTTCGCAGCTTCGCCATTGCATTCGCTGATCTCCAGTCTCTGTGGACAGGAACGGACTTTTGTGAGTGGCGCGGTGTGAGCTGCGTGGACGACACCACGGTGAACGTGGACCTCTCGAGGGAGAAGCTGGGAGTTGCTGCAGAGTTGCCGGAGCTGAGCGACGACGTGGACGGCTCACATGTGATGGTGCGGGAGCTGCGGATTGTCAACCACGGCTCTTTGCTGACTGGGACGCTGCCGGCGAGCTGGTCGCGCCTGACGCAGCTCCGCGTACTAGGCTTGCAGGGCAACGATCTGCATGGCACGCTGCCCACCTCCTGGTGTAACATGACCTACTTGACGTCGTTCGAAGTCTACACAAATCGGATATCTGGCACTCTTCCGTGGGAGTGGGCCTCCATGACGTCCCTGGCGAGACTCTCGCTCAAGGAGAACGCACTGTCGGGTCCCCTACCGGCGTCGTGGGGCGGTATGAAGAGGCTGAAGTGGCTCGACCTGGGGAGAAACTCGCTGTCCGGCACCCTGCCCGCTGCCTGGGGCGGCATGACGGCGTTGACCAGGATGTATCTGGACACGAATCAGCTGTCAGGGACCCTTCCACCTGAGTGGGGGTCGATGACGTCGCTGACAACACTGACGATGAGGGGCAATCTACTGTCTGGACCGCTTCCCTCGGCGTGGGGGTCTCTCCCCTCGCAGGCGCATGTGTACCTGACTGACAACGCCTTCTGTGGGTGTGTGCCGGCCTCGTGGTCATCTTTCAGTGCACACGTGGATGCTCGCGTTGCCGTCTCCACGTGTGTCGCAGCCAACGTCTGTACCCCTTTGGCATGAGTTCCTGAAGTCCTCCACCGCTCCATCCAACTCTTCTCTAAGGAGCTTGACAGACACTTAGTGGTGCTTGGTGAGATTGGCCACTGTCATTGACGCACTCTACCCGTGCTGCGGCTGGCACTGTGCTGTCGTGGCTTCGCCGCTGCGTGTGATTATCCGAGGGGAGAGGAGGAGGAGGATACTGGGGAGATTTCACCAACTGACAGGAGAGCGCGACATCAGCCCCTCCACCCCTCTTTTTCCTGCCACGACGACTGTGTTTGACAGCGGCCAGGGAGGTGCTGAGAGTGGGAGGGGGGGGGGAGGGGAGGGGAGTGCGAGGAAAAACGCCGCGCCCATGTCGCCCTGTCGGGCGTACGGGTGTCACCCTCCCCCTTCCCCTCCAAGAGAAGAGAAGAGGGGGGATGTAGATGGCACACAAATCCTGTAAGGCATTTACCAGTGAGAAGCTGTAGACGCCCATGCAAGATCAGTGACCATGCCGAGCCGCGTGTGGCGTTGTTCCGCCGAGTTTTAACTGCATCTGGCGACTGCGATTGATTGAGAATCAGCTGTGCGTTACTTTTTTTTGTGCGTAGGTTTCCTCGTGTGTGACGTGACTGCTTGCTTGCATCCTGCTGACAGCACGACGACACTGGCGGCAGAGGGGCGTGGTGTGGTGTGGTGTGTGTGTGGGAGGGGGGGGGACGCTTACTGTTGACCTCACAAGGCAATTTTTTTTTTAGTCCCCCTCCCCTCCCCAGTCTCTCCCCCTCCATCGGTGTTTGTGTACCGCCACACGCGCCGTATGCTCACGGTCCACACACAAATAAGATTTTTTTTCTAAAAATATAAATGTTTCTTTAAAAGTGTGCGCACCTGTTTGTTTTTCTTCTGTTTGTTTGTATTTGTGTTTCCCGAATGATGTAGCCGCTAGTCGTGCTTTTCTCTGTTTTCTTCTTCGGTTACCCGCACGGTGACATGATACAATCTGTTGCTCTTCGCGTGTGCGCACCCTCGTCAGCGAGTGATCTTGCCTAAGATGTACATGAGTGTATTTTCTGGATGTCTGCGTGTGTGTTTGTGTGTGCGTTTCGCAGCCGCTCAGCCGCGGACACCTGCAAAACAACAAGCGCGCATCCAGGTGTGTGTTGTGTCCGTGGCGGCGTCTCTCTACACTCTATTGTACCGTTCTTTGTTCACTAATAGCATTACTTCGCAGGACGCAGTGCGCGGTGTAGATGCGTGTGTGTGACACGCGCACACGAGAATGCGACTCAGCGAAGTGTCTTCCCCCCCCCCCTCCCTCCCCCTTCCCCCTTCCCCCTTCCCCCTTTTTCTTCACTTTTTCCCCTCTGTTGTTTGACGTTCGCGCCCCGTCTCATTTTTATTTGCTCGCTTGCTCTGTTTGGTCCTCCGTCTCCCCGCTTCCGTGACATCCGTCGTGCCTCCTTCTCGATTCAAAGCGTTTGTGTGGAGGTGTCGGGGAGGGTAGCGGCAGGGGGGGGTCACGTAGAGAGAGAGACGCGAACCATCGAGAAATGAAAAAGATATGCACGTGAACCGTGGAAAGGTCAGCCGACATGGCCACCATCGGCTGCCAGTGTGATACGCCTGCCCATCACTTTGTTTCGCTCTGGCAAAAGGCGCCCGTGCGCCTGTCGGCCACTCCACGCAGCCAACTGCGCGTGCCTCGCGTGTGCGGGGGCCACTGTCGGACCGGGGAGCGATGTCGCATAGGTGAACTGCAGCTGCCCCACTGTGAGCTGCGCCATTTCTCCACATTCTGCATGACTGCCACTCGTGCCACGCATGAGTCATGCGCTCCTTTTGTTCCACGTATGCGCATCCTCTGGCGTCTTTTGGATGCAGTCGATTGGTGCGCGCCGCGTGCAGTGGGTGTCATTTGGCATGGGAGGGGAGGAGGCACGCGACTGTGGCGCTCTCCTCCACCTTTGCGTCAGCCTGTAACGGGTGTGTCTGCCGGTGTGCGGCCTCCATGGCCTCCCCGCTGCGCGTAAACGGGCGAGGCATGGTGCAGTGGGTCCTGTGCTTCTCTGTGCTGAGATGTCTGATGGGACTGCCCACGTCGTTTGTGCGGCGGCGGCCGTCGGCACGCCTCTCTGCGACTGGCGTCATCGGTGGCACTTGTGCAGTCACCTGTCCCTGCACATCCCGACTCACCCCTTGTGTCGCCTTTCTTCTGCGCGGCCTCGTATGTCTGCCGCGTTGGCTGCGATCATTCGCGTTGCACGACAACTTGTTCTGCGACGGCCGCTATGCACCCCCCCTTTGCTTGGCTCAGCTACGCCAGCCATCACCCATCGTCTTTTTCTCTCTCTGTCTGTGTGTGCCGCTCTCGTCGGTGTCTATCCCTTCTACATGAATTCCTGCACATCACAGCCAACGTGAACATCTACACGGACGTACACGCGTGCAGTTTTTCTGTGCCTCCCCTCATCATCAACTGTCATACGTGTGAGAGCTGTTCTCAATACACCCATTTATTCACAAGTTTCTTTCATACCTGCTCCCCCCCCTTGGACATCCCTTCCGTTGTCATCGAGTGTGTGATACACAACGCAGGAGAGCGGAGAAAGCGCAGGAGGCAAGACGAGATCATCGTTCTTTTCCCGCACTGTGACACGCCCGTCACCTTCGTTCCACGCCACTCCACTCCTCCCCCCCTCTCACTCCCCTCGCCGCCTTCATCCCGTCTTTCGACGTCGATTCACCCTCTTACCGGCACCGTGAGAGACGACAAACATTCAGCGTCAATCGAGTGGGGGTCACACACGGCGGGTGCGCACTGCACAACGGCGTATACTACAAACAGAGAAGTCACCGACGCCCGTGCACATACACTGAAGTACAACTCCAGCAACGACTGCACAGACGCGCACACGTACGGCACATTATAAAAAAGAAAAGAGTGGGCACTCGCGCGTTTTGTGCTTCTCTCTCTCTGTGTTCCAGTCTATGTGTGTGTGTGTGATTGTGCGCCGCTATTTTTATTGTATACTCTGCACCGTAACCTCCTCTAGTCCCCCTCCCTTCTTCCTCCCCTTCTCCCCTTTTCTGCACGTTAGTGCCGTGGCTGTGTGTGTTTGTCTGTTTTGTGTTTTTGTGTTTCTCGATATTTTTGCTGCCTCTCTCCCTTCATTTATTGTCCCTCTCTCACGTTTCACGTTGTCCACTGTACTCGAGTGCAGGCTGGAGATAAACCGCCTACTCCACCCCCTCCCCCTTTTTTTTCACTGCCCTCTTCTATTCCGTCTACTCTTCCCCTTTTTGATCCCCCTTCTCTCCTTCTCTCCTTCTTTCCTCTCCCCTTTCCCGCACCCTCGGGTGTCACTCTTGTTTGTACGACGTGTTTCTCTGACGACTTCAATAGACGACAACTGTCGTTCTTTCTGCACTGGTGCGTTCAATTTTTCTTCTGGCTTTTCTTCCTGTCTCACGTGTTGTGCACACTGTCAGGGATAACGTGGGCACATCGGAGGCCGACACAACAGACGTCTGTGTGAGTGGACTGTTCTCACGCTTTGTGGAGTGCCGAGTTTTTTTTTTTCCGCCCCGTCCCTCTCACGATACCCTCGACACCATCGAACTCCGTGCCGCTGTACCGCCCGAGGCCCCCCCCTCCCCCCTCCCCCCTCCCTTTCTCTTTTCACTGTGGGCCTTTTCTCATCTGTCCTCTTCACGTCGCACATGCACGACGCACCCCGTCGCATCATCGCCGCGGCGGTGACGCTGCTGCTGGTGTGTGTGGTGCACTCCCCGGAGGAGGCAGACGCTGCCACAACAAATGACTTCACGGCTGAGCAGCGGACCCACACGATGAGGTTTCTCAGGGGGTTCCTGACCGGAGAGACGGAGCTGCAGTCGACGTGGACTGGGACGGACTTCTGTGGGTGGGAGGGTGTGACCTGCGTGGATCACAACACCGTGGATGTGGACCTCTCGAGGCAGACTCTGAGGTGCGTTCTGACGCTCAGAGAGCTCAGTGACGAGGTGAACGGGTCGGAGGTGATGGTGCGCCAGCTGCGTCTCGTGAAGATGGGCTCATCGCTAAGAGGCACGCTGCCTGAGAGCTGGTCGCGCCTCACGCAGTTGCGTATCTTAAACTTGTATAGAAGCAAGGTACAGGGTGATCTGCCTGCGTCTTGGGGAGGCATGAGTGGTTTGGAGGAGTTGCAGTTGAGCAGTAAGTTACTCTCAGGGACACTGCCAGCGGAGTGGGGCAGCATGAAGGCACTGAAGGCGCTGCACGTGTTCCGGAATGAGCTGTCTGGCACTCTCCCTGCTGAGTGGGCTTCTATGAAGTCGCTGAAGAGTCTGAGCCTCTTCAATAACTCAATCGGCGGCTCGCTGCCGGCTGCGTGGGGGAGCATGAGCGGTCTGGAGGAGTTGGAGTTGAGCAGTAACTCTCTGTCCGGGACACTGCCGGCAGAGTGGGGCAGCATGAAGGCACTGAAGGCGCTGCACGTGTTCCGGAATGAGCTGTCTGGCACTCTCCCTGCTGAGTGGGCTTCTATGAAGTCGCTGAAGAGTCTGATCCTCTTCAATAACTCAATCGGCGGCTCGCTGCCTGCTGCGTGGGGTAGCATGAGCGGTCTGGAGGAGTTGGAGTTGAGCGGTAACTCCCTGAATGGTACTCTTCCAGCGGAGTGGGGCAGCATGCCGGCAGTGCGGAGGATGGACTTGAGCACGAATGAGCTGTCCGGCACCCTTCCTGTGGAGTGGGCGCGTATGCCGTCACTGAGGACACTCCTGCTGGAGAAGAACGCACTTTCGGGCTCGCTGCCGGCGGGTTGGGGCTCGCATCCGGGCTTGTTTTCTGTTTCTCTCCTTGGGAACGGCTTTTGCGGGTGCGTGCCGGTGTCGTGGGTATCGTTCAATGTGCTGGTCGATGCCACCGTCACCGAGTCAGCGTGTGCGACGGCCAATGCCTGTGTCCCGTTGCTCTCGTCATCAGCACCCTCGGCATCTGAGTCGCCGTCTCCCACCTCTTCTGCACCCACGGAACCCTCTGCCTGAGGCCAAATCGTTTTCTGAGAGCTTATGGCTCTATTCGGCGGCTGCTCTGTTGTTTGTGCCGTTGCGGTGGGTGTTCGTGCTGCCGCCAGAGACCCCTTGTTCCCTCCCTTCTTCTCATCTGTTGTGGGTGCCAAGTGTGTGACGCAAGGATGCGTTGTGGCGGGGAAAGGGATGCGTGTCGATGGTGTGAGTGACGGTAGTCTGCGATGACGAAGGAGGCAGGGGACAGTCATGTATACCACTACCCGGTGAGCAGCAGTGGTTGGTGATGCAAGATCACCAACCATGCGCAGCTGTGACCAACGGTGTGCCACCGATTTTCAAGGGTCGTCGCTTACTGGCGCTGATTGAACATAGATTGTGCGCTACGTGGGTGTGCGTAGTTGTCTGCGCCGGTGTGGCGGCTGCTTGCGTGCAGCAGACGCATCTACAACACAGGCAGCGGAGCGTGAGGAGCGATAGCTCTCTGTGTGCAAGGCCCCTGCCCTCCACGCTCTGCACCCACCGTTCCGCCGTTATAAAATATAAAAAATAAATGCATAGGTAGTGTAGTACACGTGTGTGTGTGTGTGTGTGTGTGTGCGTCAACATACATCTTTGTCATGTATCCGGTGCTTTTTTCCCCGTTTTTCTGTTTTCATTTTGCTGGCGGGATCGCGCAGAGCACCGGCGTGCTGGTGCGGGGTGCACGCTGTTGGGTAGGTGAAGAAAGTCGCAGAAAAAAGTGGCACACATGTTTACACTGTAGGGGATGCCTGTGCGTATGCCGCCCTTGCTCACAAGGCCAACACGCACGTAGCGCACCACACGCGTGCGCGTTGGGGTGTGTGCGGTGCGCGCGTGTGTTTAGTGTCAGCGGCTGCGTATTTGCGTTCTCTCGCTCTCGTCCATTGTTGCGTTTCTCTAATTGTTTCGCAGGACGCAGTGCGCAGTGTATGTGTGCGTGTGT